>NW_017728934.1:866410-907352 GCF_001723895.1 Crocodylus porosus
GGCCGGCCCCGCCCGGGGCTGTGTCGGGGCATGCCCCGCCGCCCGGACAGCCGGCTCCCGGCACAGCGCCGCGCCGGGCCGCTCGCGGAGGGAGGCGAGCCAGCGCCGGGGCAGCGAGGGGCTTGCTCGTTAATGCGCCCTGATGACTGCACGCCTAGTTCCGTGCGTGTCTAATGACGTCTTACCGACACGCCCGGTAGTGCCGGCGCACTTTCTGTGCTGCGTTTGGTGCGGTGCTAACTGCTGCCGCCGCGCGGGAGGCGTTCTCTCGCCGCCAGGCCACTACTGCGCGGTGTCACTAGCCGGGATCCTGGTTTCCCCCGAGTTGCGAGAAAAGAAATCCCCAATTTTCTGTTTAAAAAAGTTAAACCCGAAAGCCACGATTTTTCCGTGATTGACACCAAACGCCATTGATACAGAGATGTATGTTTAGCGGTGTTGTGTTGGAATCGTGCAAAAAGGGGGATTTGGGGGTTACTTTTTTTTAAACTGAAAATTAGGGAGGGGGAGGTTCAATGGGAGAATCCCTGGTTATTAGGCGAGTGCGCAGTCAGCGTCTCGCATGCACGCGCCCAACCTGAGGGGCCGGTCACAGGGAGAAGCCTGGTGCCGCCCGCCTTGCCGGGGTCGTCTGATCCCCGCGGTCTTTCCGGGGGCTGGACCCGGTGATCTTTAAGGTCCCTTCCAGCCCCGACCCTCCATGAAACCACAAGGGACCCCCCAGAAACACTTGGCAATACCAGCCTCGAAGGCACACAGCTGTTGCCAAGAAGTCTTTCGCTACCTACGTGCTGTTTAGAAAAGGCACCCAAATAAAATCAAGAGCACGGGCTGATCGGACCTGGTGACGTCTTCCACTGGCGCGGGGCCGGTGAAAGCCACGTCTCCTTTATCATGGCACAGCGCACCTGGGGAGCTCTTTGCCAGGAGATGCTGCGGCAGACCAGAGCAGAGCAGAGCAGTCGACAAGGCAGTTCGTCGTCTCCGCAGAGGGTGGGAAGTCCCACAGCTGGAAGGAAAAGCTGAGAAACGATGGGTCATCTCCAGAGGTATGAGCCGACCAGAGCAGCTAGGCAGGGGGTTTCCCTCTGAGTACGTGACTGCACTGTTGAGGACTGGAGAGGTTTTTTTCACTCATGACTCCAGAATCGAACACCGGCCTGCGCCACAGACGGGCTGGGCTGCTGGCTGGGGGATCCCACGGCTCTGAGCCAGCCAGACGGGTCTCCTGCTCCCACGGGACACCAGCTGGGAGCTGCAGCTTTCAGTAGAAGGCGGAAATCTGCCCAACCCCGCGCCGTGCGGGCGCCCCTGCTTCTTGTGTTTAATAACCTCACAAATCCTATTCCGTGACCTGTTCCTTCTCCGATTCTGCGGAGTTCACCCCTGGCACAGGGCCCCGTGGAAAACAGCTCCCTTGTTATGCCTGGCCCTCGCACGGCCCAACAGAGCAGGGATGAGCGTGCGGCAGAGGGCACGCATTCTGCGGTGTGCTAATTCGATGCTGCATGGTGCCAGTGAACGCTTCGGGATGAAGGGAGTCAGCAGCACTTGGGTGCGCGTGAGCGCATTGCAAGGGAGGACTCTTGGAGCTCAGTGTTGCAGCTGCCAGATAACAGGGTCAGATTTCCCAACGAACTCGGCACTCGCAACTGAGACCGCATCTTCAGGGGTATTCAGACAGCCTTGGCCCTGGAGAGGACGCAGTTGGCTGCCGAGCGGCTTTGCTTCCTAACGTGCCCGGCTCACCGTGGGGCTGTGCTGCTCTCCCTGCCAGCTGCTGTGGAAGGGGTTCAAACCTAAAGCGTTTCTGTTTGTCCAGCGTATTGATGCCCTTTACTTCAGTAGCTCCCATTTCTTTTTATAACAAAAAATACCCATGCTGTGAAACCACTGGCAGAGTCCCATTAAATTTGAACTTAGGGCCTTGGCTGACAGAAGCAAAGGCTTTTAACTCTAAGCTACCCAACTCATGGGAACTTGTTACCTGCTCCTCTGCTGGTATTTGTGGGCACGCTTTCCTGAGTTTATATATAGACAGGCCATTCAGAGGGGCAGAGGTGCCCTATTTTTGCTGTTTGGATGCAGTCACAATTTGGCTTTCTCTTGAAATGTTACCATAATCCTCTTACTAACTGATGTTCTTACCATCCAACCCCCCCGTCATCAGTGTGATTATATGTGAAGCTCAGCTTTCTTTTAAAAGAGAGTTTCCCATTATCAAAATTGGTGGGGTGAGAAGCTTGGAAACACAATCCAGAAACAATTAAAAAAAAAACCCCGCTTTTATTACTAAGATTTTGAAGTTTGTTTAATGAATGCGATTCTGAGGAGTTTCTAATACCTGAGTTTTGACTTCTTACTGCTGCCAATGTTGTACATGCCCGCTGGATAAAAAAGCAATCTCCACTCTTGAAACCTTTTCACTTACACTCTGTTTATTAGCTCAGAACTTAGTTTCAGCACATATATTTGGCCTCCAGCTGATAACGTGATTGGAGTCACTCCAGATCTGTATGCAAATAAATATGCCTGACACTTAATTATACCAAGTAGTATCTGTTGCACCAGTAAGTCTGAGTCACTTATGCCTCAGCGGCGAGGCTGCGCTCAACTCATACTAGCCAGAGAGACAGTCGTCTCCAGGACAAGTCCAAACATATTTCCTCTAAATCTCAGTTTTTTTCCTTTCCAAGGATTTGGCTATTTGTCATTTGTGACAGGCTCAGAAGCATTCATCATGAGTGGATGGGAATTCCAGTAACACTGAACGGTCAACTAGCGTGCGTGTGACGCCGGCGGGAGGGTTAGGGAGGAAGGACTAGTTCAGAGCCTATAAAGTTAAAGCGCGGGATTCAAACACCTTAAGTTTCAGGCGGATTTGAGGCTCTTTGTTCAACCTGCCTATGAGAGGAAAGCTGGAATGTGCATGTGAATCTCTCACTGCTTTACATCTGGGCAAAGTGAGCATCCCAAATTGCAGTTGGAAGGCCAGACTCTCAGCTGATGCAGATCAGGGTGGCTCAGTTTAGGGCAGTGCTCCTAAAGCAGAATGATCTGCCCCTTAGCTGCTGATGAATGACAACACCTGGGGAAAGCAGACACAATCACACCCTATAGATAGGCTCCCACCTGGGCTGCAGCAACAGCCATTTTGCCAATGCACACATCCTACGTTTGAACATTGCAGGGCTGATTTTTTTTTTAAACCTTCAATTCATCATGAATATGCTGGCACCATCTGGCCAGCACTGAGTGTAAAACTCAAACCATCCTCCAATCCTCTTGCAAGGAAACCTCCATCAGTGGGGTTTCACATGTGAGCAAGAACGGCAGCCTGGGGCTCTCATGTAGCAGCAGAGACTAGGAAAGGAGGAAAAGGACACAGCTTTTAGCAAGCTTTCCTTGCCAGAGTTTGCTAAGAGGGTGTGAGAGCCTGTCAGATCGGGACAGTGTTTGACGTGCACTTTGCACAGGTAGAAAGGGCTGTGCAAGGGACAAACCATGATTATTCAGCAAGATTATGAGCATTAGAAACTCTGTACAACAAGCTTAAGATTACCAAAGATTTTTTTTTTTTTAATCTCTAATGAGCTCATGAAAAAAAAAAAAAGTAGCAAACGTGAACGCTCTTAATGAAACTCTCATGCTCCAGCAAAAGTCTAAATGAATCCAGTGTTCAGCTGAATGGCGCTTATATCTGAGCACAGGCTGTTTTCCCATCAACTCTTTGAAGTGCCCTATTAAGTGATTTTATACTAATAGGATTTTCCCAGGAAAGAAAGACAAGAATGACAAAACGCTGAATGCTTGATTAACTCTGCCCCTAAAAGAACTTGGATCATGTTAATTGACTCTTTCCCTGCCATATTCAGGCATTGTTTGCTCCATTTATGAAGGGCACGGTTGATGAGACTCTGGGCCCAGCAGAGTGTAAAGAGAATCCTGCCAAGCACAAATGGTTGGATGAAGCATTCTTTAAAACGCGGCCTTTGGGTTACTGGAAATATTGCTGGATCCCGGGAGCCCAGAGCATGAATTGTTTGTTTCATTCACTCCCCTGCGCTCATTTTCATCTGCGGTTGTTGTTGGTGGGCTAGTTTATAGTCATTAACATAATTGCTTCGGGAACTTTCCATGAGCAGCTTGTGGGGCTTTTTTGGGGCTGGCAGAAAAGAGCCTCATTATTGCAGCATGGTGAAACAAGGCAGGTGGAAGTGAGAGCCAATATTTTATTTCCTGATCCCTGTCGCTCTAGTCAGAGAGGAACTTGTGACTATGCAAAAGGCACTGCATCTGCCGAGGGTGTGGCTCGGCGCAGTCGCAGGTTTGTCGATCCTTTGGCCTCCAGGTCATTACCTGTGCTTATCGGATCCAGGCAGGGCAGGTGCTCTGCACCCCGGGCTCTCACTGGGCTCAAGAGGCAGGCACTCAGGAAACTAGGTCTTAAAGCACTGGTGTGAAGCTGGTGCCTCATCCCAGGGTTTGCTCATTGTTTTAAATGGACTGACTCCTAATGAACTCAAGCGTAAGTGAAGAAGGGTCTGGCTCCCAGTCATAGGAAGAGTTCTGCTGTTTGCAAGTCAAAGCGGTGCATCCACTGAAAGACAACAAACGTTTCCTAGAGGGGCTAGATTTCCAGCTATTTAGTTCATTAGTTAGTACTTAGCAGGGTTTTCCGAAGTGCCTGAGCTGGTTTGACATCTCTAAGTGAGAGTCAATGGAGCTGGCTGCCAAACCTGCTTAGGCCCTTTTGTAAATCCAGTCTCTAATCGCCCACGCCACATTTGAACTGACAACCTAGTGACAAGGGTACACTTCCTCTTTTGGCTTCAGAGAGAAGAAATCCAGTCCCATCATCCGTCACACATTAAAGAAGTAAACCCCACCTGCTGTACCTCGCCTACATAAGGAAATACATAGGCTCGATACTTTTGGGGCCACTCTGCCCCCATTACTACCCACATAGGATCAGAATAGTAGAGCTGGAATGGACCTCAAGAGGTTATCTAGTCAAGGCAGGATCATCTCTGACTAATCAACCCAGTCAAGCATTTGTACAACCTACTCTTAAAAATATCCAGGGATAGAGAGAGTCCACAACTTCCCTGGGTAGCCTATTATGATGCTTAACCACCCTCTGAGTGAGAGAGTTCTTCCCAATATCCAACTTAAATTTCCATGCTGCAATTTAAGTCTTGGTCCTTGACCTCGTGCAGCCTCAGAGGATAGTCCAGTACTACTTTAAGTAGGACCTTACTTGAACAATCCCTTCGCTTTCACAAATGGTCCCTTTGCTTTCACTAGGGAGGCTGTGAATTGGAGCGCATGCCCAGATAGGGAATTGAGGACAGGGGGAGGCAGCCAGCCATGGTTTATCCAGATTTTGCCAAGGCGGAACTAAGTGTACCCAATTATTTCCCCCATGGAGCAGCTTAGTGGAGTTGAATTGGTGTAAGGGAACTTGCAATTTACTTAACTTACTGAAGAAGTAGGACGAGTCAGTATCATCACGGAGCAAGAAGGAACTTGTGCCTTTTGCAGCTGCTTCTGGGTTGCTGCAGTTTCTACCTGGCCCGCTCCTAACTCTGTAGTCTAGCCCAGTGGTGCTACTTGAGATCTACAGTACAGAGAGCAAGAGGATCCAGCCCTTCGTATTTTATACAGGCACAGGCTATCCCTGGGTGAGCTGCTGACTCACACCTGATCATTATTTGTAATGTAAAATTAACCACTGATGAAATGATGCATCTGGGCCCTGCCTGGTTAGACAAAGGTATGAGTAGGTGGAATACAAGTCACTCCACTACTGTTTACAAAACAAGCTCGATGCCTACATGCAAACCTGGCCATAAAACTAAGATGTGTCCAATGCTTGGAGAAATACAGAGCCCAGCACTGGGTTTAAACTTTGTCTTCTATTGCCTTTACCCATTGTAAAGGGGCCTGTTCTTACAAAGGAGCTGTGTACCTCTTGTACGTCACCGCAGGGGAGAAGGATCCTTCTCATTGCATGGAGGCAGCAGAACGCAGGACAATTTCATAGGCTGAACAAGATACAATTAACCTGAGTGCAAGGGCTGTTTGACCCACATAAGCTCTGTATCAGGTTTGTACAGAGGAAAATACACAGTTGAGCCTATGGCCCCCACAAAGTGCCTCACAGAATCAGCACTCCAGGCCACGCTAGAGGAGGATAGCAGTGGGCTGGGAAGGGACGCAGATCTTGGTACTCATTAGCATTGGTATAACTGGCACAGAGGGGATGCCCATGGCTTGAAATGGCATCTGCTGGAGTGGGGTGAACAGTGGTTACCACCTAGGCCCATGACTGGAAGACTAATTTCTTCCTCCCTTTTGCATGCCACCCAAAAACAGCTGGAAGAGCTGGGCTTTAAGAGGGTGGAGTGGCTTTCACCTGTAATGAACTAATGACTTCCTTTATATTAGTACCTCTGAGCACAAATGTAAAACTGTGCCAGAGCCTCAGCTGGTACAAACTGACATGGGCTCATTTCCTTCAAAGTTGCTACGCCAGTTTCCAGTAGCTAGTCAGGAGTCAGTGCAAGCATTTTTTTTCTTTTGGTTTCATTCTTCCACATCTGTTCCCAGACTCTTTCCTATAATTATGTATTTGGACTTTAGGCAGGGTGTTGTCAAAGCATAGTATAGATGCTGATCAGGTCATTCAATGATTTCTTTACTAGACCTTTTCCAGGCAGGAAAGTCACTTCCTCTATTTAATACATCTAGAAAATGCAGCCTACAGGGTCAGGCTAAGATTTGAAAGCATCTACTTTCTGGGTGAGGCACTCGCAATGACAGCCCAGAGGAGAACACAGGAGTGCTGGTGAGCCAGTGCCAGGTGTATGCCATTAATTCACGTCTCTCCCTGTGATGCAAGGCACCCATCTGCTTGTTTATAACATTTTTCCTTTATCAGTATACATACAGGAAACTGAATACGAGAATAGGAAGCCTAGTTTTACATAAAGAGATAAATTAGGCCATCAGTTACAGCTGTGCAGCCCGCAGTCTATCACAAGCATGCTAACTCTCATCTCATCCCGCAAGCAAAATCCATGGGAATTCTGCCATTGATCTCAAAGGCAGCAGGCTCTGGCACTGCATACATAAGATCCTATTTTTATTAACTCCTGGTGCTTACAGAAGTTGTGAATAAACATTAGATCCAAACATTACAAGCCCTGGTAGCCTTGGAAGTATTTAGGTGGTATAAATGTTATCAGGCTTTGAATGCCACTGTTTTATTAAGGGAACTGCAGACTGTTTAAAGAGCAGAGTGCATGTGAAAACAATGTTACCAGCTGTAATATTTTAATTACAGCTGGTTACAGTAATCTTCCACCCAGTTGGAAAGTGACATCCATGGTGACACGCCATCCCGCCCTGCTACTGCTGCCACACCCTGATACCAGGGCGGCTGCTGACCTATCTCCAAGCGCCGTAGGCATTTCATGTGCAATGAACATCTCTTCTCTGAATAGGACAACTAAACGTAATATTTATAAAAGAAAAACACTCTTTCCTGTTGATTATGCGCCTAGCTGATCATTTTGGCAGTCAGCACAAGGGCTTGCAATCTCTCCAGGCCACATTCTGTTTCTCATTTACAGTCTTCACTTGGGTTGCATGGGTCTGAATAAAAACTGAATTTCTGGGAGCTAATTTTAATGAGATTTTCTTCTGTGTACTACTAGGAATCACTCTGCTGACTGCATCGCCTGCGACGGCAACCTGGAAGGTCAAAAACAAACGTGATGGGACAAACGGGACACGAATATATGCGAGTGCTCTGAACTGCGGACTATGGAGCACCTGCTGGTTTGCTGACTGCTTGGTGAGACACCTTGGTGTACGAAGGAGGACCTCGCTGCAGCAATAGAAAGAGCCATCACTTATGCGTGATAATGGAAAAATATTTTGTTTATGACAAGGATGCGAGAAGATGAACTCTTCTGACTTCTATGCTGGTGTAAATTTGACACTTACTAGTGGATTATGTCCAGGCAGGAGTCAGAATAAGATCGTCTCATGCAAAGAATGATGGCAGCCAAAATTGCTCTAAGACCAGATCCAGAGCTAACACCAATGGAAATAATGCCATTGATTTCTAAGTGATTTAAGGGCTGAGGATCCTGTGAGGACACCTGCCTTGTCAGGACCTACTTAATAAAATAGCTGGACAAAGCACAAAGGTACATTTTCCCCCAAGGTTTTCTTAATTCTTTATTTGCCTGAACTGATGTGGATTCAGACTGATTCTAAAACAGGCATATTTGTTTGAACAGCAGTAATCAAATAAACCTAATACCTCGTAATCAATGTCCCTATATGGTAATAGGGGCACATGCTGCTGCTTAACTGGTCTTTCAGATGAAGCACACGGACTGCTTGCATTCAGTAAAGCTGTCAAGGCACTTTTTGCAAAGGTTTGGATGCCTTGGCGCCCTGCTCAAATTCCAAGTTAAGTAAATGCAATACCAGCAGTTTTGATAGGAAAATCTTTTTTTTTTTTTTTGGTCCCCCAGTTTCTTGTTCAGTATCTCTGTGCTAGATTCAACAGTGATGTTTCACCTGAGCTAGCTGCATTTTAATTATAGGTTAAGTTTTCCCTGAGTATAATTGTACCATGGACCTTTGAAATCCTTTATAGCAAATCCAACACAGCACTCAGAACAACAGCTGGTGAGCCACCTTCTCATAATGTATCAGTGTGAGGCATGAATGGACATGTCTTAATTTGAGGTTTTCTAGTCTGAATCTTTGAGAAGCCTGGATTATGATAGCAGTATTTTTTTTATCTACCCTGTGCTGTTGTTAATACTAAACCTCAGTTGGTGGAATCAGTTTTGTCTCAAATATATACCTGTTTTTTATGTTCTTAAATTGTCTGATCTCCCATAGCTTTAGTGCTGGAGCTGGACTACTGTGGAAGCTGTCTGAATGTGTATTTTCCACAAAGGACTGACAGTTCAACTCAGCCATTTTATTTTTTTTATTTCCAATAAAGCTTCCTAGGGATGTTACCTTATAAACTAAGCAGCATTTCACCGAGTCTGGATTTGAACAAGAAACCTCATATGGGCAACAGTGACTCATTAGGATACAGTACACTGCAATTGCATCATTACAAGGAGGGTCGTGCGTTTCAACATGGGTCTGGAAAAAGGAATTAAATCAAATTACCGTGAACAGGAAGGGAGCGTTCAAACATTATAGCAGCTTTCATTACAAGTCTTGATGGCATATAGTGTTCAGGCATTAAATCTCATGGTGATGGGACAGCAGAGAAGGAAAAGGGGATGGTAAGAAATGTGTCTAAAGTGCCATTGAGTACCATCAGTGCTTCCTACTGCTATTTTTATCAGGAGAGGAAACTGAACACTGGGGTATAGATTTTAAAATAAACACAAGTGACAGCACTTTCAAAGACTGGTACAGACAATACAATGTGTCCGGAGCATGGCAGGAGGCAAGCTAAATTGCCCCCAGCTGGCCCTGATTACTTGAGTGATCCTGGCTGTCCATAATCTAACTACACCCAGCTGGTCCAGCTGCACCCCCACCAGGGGTATGGTTGCCTGCTTGTAAGCAACAGCTTTTTCAGAGTCAACAGGCAATTTAAGAGGACAGAGGCCTTTCTGGCCAGCCGTGGGCTCACGACTAGTTCCTTGGGTCCTACTACTTGGTTTTTAGTTTCCTGTGTCCCGCTTGTTGGCTGTCTGACTATAACATTGTTGTTCCTGCCTGCAGACTTTTTGTTTCAGATTCTAGCTTTGGACCCTTATTTCAGACTGCTTTGCTGGCTCTTTTACGTCATCTTCTAGCATTCCCCCATGCTCCTAACTCTGCCATTTAATGCAGTATCTGTGGAACCAAGTCCCACAGGGACAAAGGAGCATCACAACTTTTTCCACCTTTTGCTGAAGTGCTAGATACATTTCTTTGAACTTGCTTCTCTAACATGAATGCAAAATGGTGCACTTAAAAAAAAAAATAAACCTATCTTAACAAAACACTCCATTACACACACAATTCTCACTCTGGGGAGAGGATGTGAGAAAGCACAAACCACAGGGACAGATGTTAGTCGTCACTGAATATGCTCCTTCCTGAATAGTGCTCAGATAGTTACTGAAATGTGTGGTACAAGAACGTGAACAATTTCAGAACTCTCTGACCTACCTAATAAACTCAGAACAAGTCACACGGGCTATAGGTTGACATAAGAAAAATTTGGACTGGAGATACAACAGAGCTTTTTAGATTGAACTCCATGCAGTTCACAATTGAAAAAGCATCCCATTAGATGGGATATTCTCCATAACGTGCGAAATCAGAAGCTTGCAATGCATTTCCCCTTTCTAGTATTGCTGGAATTTTCATAGATCTATATGTTCACAGAATTATGTTAGATTTTTTTTTGCCACTGTGCTTGGCAATCAATAGGTTTGGCTGCCAAATCCAAGCCAGGGTCTTGCCCTGGTTACATGTAACCAGCTCTAAATGCAAGCTTTGCTTTAGATCCATATGTCAGCTGCAGCTGTAGAATGGGAATTTTATTCCTTTTCTCACAGCTCTGCATTAATACTTGCCAGTTGATTCCAAAGCTGGAGTTTGTAGCCCTACATCTATGCTTAGCTACCAGATCATTATCCAACTTTTCCATTCCTGGATCACTGATGTAGCATCCACAAAGCCACTGTTGGCATATCACCAGGCTTTTTAGAACAATTTGAGACCTTGACAGTGATCCTTGAATGAACGCTAATTTTACACGCAGCTGCCCTCAGCGGATTGGGCCTTAAGAACATTCCCCATCAGAAGTTTGAGACATTTCAGCATAACATTTGAAAATCAATGTTTGACATATGAAGTGCAAGCTTAGTTAAATTGGCTTGAGGAGTGTTGTTTGCAGGGGGGGTGTATAAAGCAGTTTCATTCCTGCAAGTCTAGACAGAGCCTGTACAAACCCAGCATCTCTTCTTTAAAAACATCCTATTAACCAAATGGCAAGTTGACTGACCCAAAACTTGCCTCCAAAGGGCAGAATAAAGACGAGACCAGGAAAATATTGAGGATACTGTGCTATGTATTGCCCAAGTTCACTAATCATTTGATAAGTGGAAAAAAACTGAAAGGCAGTTGGGGGCTGCTTTCCTTTTTTTAATCCACGGAAACTTCCAAAATAACAGGGGAAAGGATGAACAGCCACCAGGGAAATTGCTTCCCAGAAAGTCTCTATCACTGCAGAAGCAATGTGATCTCTTAACTGAGTATGCAGAAGATACTAGAAGCACGGAACTTGTCAACACTTGCATTCATTAATTTTAAACCACAGTTTATTTTTCTGCTTTACATTTAGTATAGCCAATGAACAACCTACTCCACTATAAGACCAAGGAAAAGATTTCCACATACAGCTAATTCCAAAGGGAGTGTGTGGAGCTTTTCTTATTTAATAGGAGGTACACCAAGCTCAGAATCCACAACTGGTTTAAATCCTTACTCTTGGTTCAGTCTGTTATAGTATTGTAAAAGAGCTGAAAAGCTTACATTGAAGACATGCAGTTACATAAGGAGTAAGAGACCCAAGAACTGTTATCTTAGACATATTCAGCTTTTCCTTAAGTATATGTTTTTCAGCTTTCCACTGGAGAATTTATTAGCTAGAGCCAGTGGACTGATGCAATGGCAGATCCTAGCTAAATAACATCAGATTTGCTTCTGATCATCATGAGTAATGAAAAAAAGAAACAAAATTAAAACTGGAAGTCTGGACATGAGAAAATCCCTAACTTTTGCACTCTGAGTGATGTAGAAAACTTATCATACTTCCTGTAGTACACTACCTCTGGCATATCAGAGAATTGTTCCCCCACCCCTTAAGTTGAACATTTGTTTATACTACTGGAAGATTGCTAGTTCCCCTCCACACCCCACAAGCTTAGCCAAAAGAGGAATCAACCTGTAACCAGGAAGGCTAATCTCCCAGGGAGCTGTGGGAAAGCTTGGCTATTCCATGCCTGTCAATCCACAAGAGCACAAGGAAGAGGGAGCAGGATGATAAAGAACTATTACTGTCCAGGTCCCATGCAAAGAGGCTGATGGCTGCTTTTCCAGTTTAGATGGATCCAAAAATGCAACATTAAATTTAAAAGGAGAAAATGAAATCTGTACCAAGAGCTGAGTTTCATACCCATAACCCATCCCCTTCTTGCTATCCCTGAAATGATACATGGTGACCTCTGCTGGCTAGGAGATGTATGTGCACATCTGCCAAAAGCACTGACAATTTTCTTGCCATTTTCCAGTTGGCCTTTAAGGTATCATTTTGGAACCAAAAGTTCTAGTTTTTTGTATGTTTTCTAGCTTGAGTATACACCTAGATGAGCCTTCTGGGACCTGACCTAAGCGTCAGCCCTAAAATACAGAACTACTGTGTGCTACCACTCTTGAAAGCAGCCTGACCCAATCAAGCTGATGAACTGAGGATCCCAGATCCTATTAAGCTGTACAAGGACTAACTTTACCAGGTGTTTATAAAGTCATAAGCAAGCCCCATTACATCTGAGGGGAAATGCATCATTGGTTTACATTTAACCATATAGTGCAATGTCGTGTATTGTGAATAACTATTTAGTTAATACTACTTGCCTGTATATTCTTTGTGAAACAGAACAGCCCTGGAGTAGCACTGATAACTATTCCTTCACAATTATTTAGTCCAAGCCTCATACAATAGTCCCTGACCACCCCCATACTAAATATGACAGTGAAGGAAATTAAACCACAAGGCTGTTTAGCATGATTGATTTAATCTAGATATACAAGATCAGAAAATGTGATTTTGCCTATTTTCCTGGATACAGGAAGAAAAGGATCCATTATGAAGTCTGGAACTACTTACATTTGAGCCATGCCAGAAATTTGTTTTCAATGCTGGGGTGCAATCTCCATGCAAGACTTCAGTTTACAGATAGAAGCAATTTTAAAACCTCATTGACAAAATGGAAAGCCAAGTTTAAAGTAAACAGTTTGTTTTAAGCTTATTACCAATGAAATCCTAGGATACAGGAAACAATAAGCTCTCTTTGCTTGTTTTTGGTTTGTTTGTTTAGACAAGCATTACTGAAGCCCAACAGCAGGCATAGAATTCAAAGCTGAATCTGCTAGACTGTCTAGTCAGAAGGCTAGTTTGTGTCAGGAAGAGTAGTATTGTAAACCAGCTATAGATTTAGTGACCTCATCACTCGAAGTGTGAAATGTTATGGAGCACAATCAACTATTTCCAAGCAGCAGGTGGTTTCAACTTAACCACACTAATAACCTGCATCTTGCAACTAAACATATTCCATATGGTTAAATTTACTGTTGAAGAGGTATTAAGATGACACGAATGGCTTCAATTTGGACTGTAATACTTTGGAACAGTGTTCTATTTGAGGTGAATTATGCCAAACCATCCAGATTTGAGTGTGTTCTGCATGGAAATGTATGGTAGGTATTCAAAGTTAAATACTTACAACGATTTGTAACCAAAACTTTAATCCCAAGAATCTCACAAAAAACATTTTACAAGTGACATGAAAATTCTTGTACAGTAAAGAAATGTTATTTCTCACACTTACAATGTACCATTACACACTGAAACCATCCACTCCAGTTGTCAGTTTTATTGTATAATTTGGTCTGCTTCAACACTCTGGACTGGATGGTTAGACAATCGTCTATTAAAAGCAGTGCTCTAAATCGCAGGAAATACAGAATTTACTGACCCATGGGATTAAAAAACTACATTTCACATAGTGGCAAATAGCTGTTCCAGCTAATACAAAGTTACAACTTAAGGAGCTTTGGATAACACCAACTGGAATTCACTCATTCCCTTAATCTTTTATTGGTTTGCATCTCCATCTCTTCCCCCACCAGGCTGGAAAGCAGACACTTCTTGTTCTGCATAGACTGAATTCAGTTTGGTTAGAAAAAAAATGCTGCAATGAATATTAAAAATGTTTTCACTGCAAGTTTCAAAACTTAGATTCCCAGCAAAGAGATTCCAAAATGCACTAGAGACCAGAAACATTCTTCCATCTATGCGGTACAAACCAAGTACCATTCTAAGCAACTAGAAATTATGCATAAGGGTACATTGTAAAGGAAAAGCACTAAGTTTAGTAGTATTACAAATCATATGATCTCTTCAGAACCATATACAGATTCACATCTTTACATCTGTCACCTGTTACAAGATACAAGAAACAAAGCAAGTTTAACAGCTAAAATGTTTTTAAAATGCTCTGAGCTTTGTGAAGTCTCAAACAAAACAGTGTTCTGTACATACTCTTCCTCTTCCTGTCCTCAGATCTGACTTCCTGTACACAGCTTCTCCCGAAAGTCCTATTTCCTCTCATTTGACCTAGAGCGACTAAATAAGATAAATAATGTTAGAGGTGCAACAATGTATTATTTCACCTATACATTTCTGAATTTAATTCTTAAATTAAGCAATTAAGAGTTATGCACTTTAACTTTTACAGATCTCAATTTTAATCTCTTTAACAAGTTTGTAATGAATGATTTGCCTGAAAAACTAGACATATGGCTTTTACCTGTAAGTGACACAGCATGAATACGCCTCAAAACAATTAGGAAAATTAATGGAATTGAATTATGCAAGTCTTGCATTCATACTTCTTTTGGAGACATGTTAAATACTTACCTACGAGACCTGGAAAAGGAACGAGAAGGCTTGTGATTTCTTTCCCGGGACAGCGATCTCTCTCTTCTTCTGTCTCTGGAGAGGGACCTGTAACAAGGATATGACTATCTAGCATCAATACAAAATTACATGGATTATGTTACCATAATACAAGACACTGCTTGATTGTTACTGAGGTACCTAGAAATCCCAGCCTTTTAACCTTTGCACTACAGGCAGGTTCAAGATGAAGCATCAGTAACTTCTTCAAATATAACTATCCTGTATCTCACTATCCAGGAAAAGCAGCACATAAGCCAAGAAACCACGATAATCAAAGAATTTGCAAGGCGCATTGTAGATTTCTACTGAAGTGCCTAAGTTTTGGGTTTTTTTCCAGTATGTTAATTCTAATTGGTACCTCCACTCCCACAAAGGAGTATTTAGTTAAGACTGGAAAAAAGCGAACACTAATGCATTATTTGCCATGTAGGCAATGTTGTTAAAAATGTAATTAAGCTGAAGCAAGCCTATGGCATAATATAAATATTTGGAATATTTCATACCTGCCTAGAACTTGTTACCTTGTATTAGCAGAACTATTCCAAATATGCCATTTTTAGGCAAATAAAACAGGAATTTACCAAAAAAAAAAAAGATACCTCCTAAGGCCTCTCAAATAATGTCTTATTTAATCGATACTTGCTTACCTGCTGCGGCTACGAGAAAAGCTTCTCCTTCGCGGTGATCTAAAAATCAGAAAGGGAAAAGTGAGGCTTTTTTCCTATTTTTTTAGCATTAACGGGGCGAGGCATTTCCCAACTTGTCAAACTCACTGCTGGGCCCAGGGAACGTGCCAAGAAAAATAGGCATCCATCATCCAGTAAAACGCATGGAAAGATTAAGGCAGTAAAACAAAGCTCAGTGTGAACAGCACGTTTCCAACCAGAAATTCACTTTAAACTAATGCTTCATAGCAGACTTGTCCAATGTAACGTTTCCATATCAACTAAATCTCTGCCCAGAACACCACACCAAAGTCCCACAAGTGGTTCCAAAAGTAACATAAACCAATGTTTTGGAACCCATGCAAGCCAAAAGGATCCATGACAAGACATAAGAGATACCAAGTGGAAAAAGTGAAAATGCGCTCTGTGTAAATATTGATAATGCCATTAAAGTGCTACATTAGAACTGCATATTTGTGATTGTCATTTTTAAAATGCCAGTGTGTTTAGACTTTAAAAAAATAACCTTAGCTCGGCCCAGTTCATCCCAAAAAAGTAATTGTTTTAAGTTTTGAAAACTGTTAGTAAAACCATTTAAAGGTGATAGGATTTTCTGCAGGAAAAAGCTAAGTTTGTTAGAGCTTTATTAATTTAATTTCGCACATCACATGCATATACACTGCCTCTTTACTTTTTGCTCTATTTCAATATGTAAAGTTTCCTTATCACCCTTAAAAGTTTTTCAAGCAACATATGTACGTTACCACTCAATTATGCACAGCCAGCCTTTGATTGAGAAAAGTAATTACTTATAAGCCGCTTACTCCTTATTTTAACCAGCAGTAAACTGTATAAGCAGGAAAAACTTACTAGTTTTTGGTTTCAACAAGCTAGAAATGGTGAGGTGAGGCTGCCGGACTGACTGCCAAGAAGAATTTGCTGAAAAGGTTTTGCCAGATGTTGCGTTGTATTTAGTTGGTTGGCGAAGGGGGTGTTGTGGATTTTTCCTGCTTTTTTGTTAGCCGAAGGCTGCTGCTGTAGTTGTTGTGAAGACATTTGGTAAATAAACAGCTGAGCTGATTGGCCGGGAATGTGTGGGCGGTCGAGGTGGCTGCTGCCGATTTGGTTAAGGTTGGAGAGAAGGCTGAGAGAAAACAGCATGCTCGGGAACCAAAGGGCGGTGCAACCTGACGACTGGCCATGCCTGGGTCATGTGAAACGACACCAGCCAAGCTGAATGGGGCGCGCTGGTCACATGACGCTGAAAGGGCTAGTTGACTGGCTAATGCAGACTCAGAGGGTGGTGAGAAGAGACATGATGGTGACTCTGTAACGGGTTCATTTTTATTAATAGATGGACCAAAAAGCATAAAAAAATGAAAAACAAGCCATCAGTACAACCATCTATTAGCTAACAAATACTCCTATCGTGTTATTTAAAAAAAAAAAAAAAAACAGCGAGAGGGATAAGCTTGAAACCTTGCCTTGTGAGGACTTCACTCACCTGCAATAGGTAATTCAGTCCTGTAAAAACCATGCTGTAGATTTGATGGAAGTGCACAGTTATTAACATCCAGACAAGTTAGCCTGGATCCAAGAGTGTGCCCTATTTTAGAACTGGGTTCACAAAACAAGTGACAGATTTGCCACATTTATGTTCTAAATGCTTCAGTCAGAAATTTTAAGTTATATTTAAAATGATTGTTGTACATTTAAAGTAGGCTTTCTTTATGAATAAAGTTGCCTACTTGGCAAGTATTTAATATTGTGCAAAACAAAGTGGAGAATACATTAGCCTGGAAAAGCCTAGGTTGCTGTATGTAATGTTTGCCATTATGGAGTAAAGGAAAGGACATATCCTAAGTTGAAGTAAGGGCAAGAAAGGGAAAGTGCGACTAGAAGATGAATAGATCTTAGGATGAAAGAGGATAAAATCCAGGAGAGAGGGCGCTGACTATCAACCTGCACACAGTGACCTAAGGACAAAAGCCAACATTCAACACAACTTGTATTCACCTCTTTTTAGAGTGTTTGGAATCTCCAAATTAAGAGCAGATGCATGTTTCCCATCAACATGCTTTAAAAAAAGCCTGCTTCTATGATGCTAAGTGGTAACAATGCCAACAACTATGTATGTACTCTGACCCAGCATACCTGCGGCGAGGAGGAGGACTTCTTCTGCGATAATCATCTCGAGGACGCCTACCCCATGATGGAGGCGGACCACGGTTCCGACTCCGTTTTTCACCGTTGGACAGCTCCACCCTGACGCGGCACCCACACAGGGTTCTGAAATAAACATCAGCACTTATAAAAGCTTATAGGAACAAGTTTGTCTACACACAAAAAACCTAGTAAGATTAAAAACCCATCTGAATCTCTTATTTACATGATGAATATCTGAAAGTCAGATAACTATAGCAGTCTGAAGTTAGAAGGTAGAGTGGCACCTTACAGACTAACTTGTTCTGAGGGATCTGTGCTTCTATAGGCAACAGCCTACAAGATTATGCCCCTGAACAAATCAGTCTTTAAAGGTGCCATCTCCCCTTACCTTCATTTGAAAGCCTTTATAATCTATGCACATCAAATTTGAGCTAGCTGAAATCAAGATGCTACCATTTAGGAATATTTCCGAAACTGCATTGTTAACTGTTAACTGTTAAGAGAAATAAAACACTGTTTTACAGACTTTTTAATACTTCAGGATTCAGCTGCATGCTAGCTAGCTCTGTAACGCACACTATGTAGTGATCTGTTTTTGAAGCTATTTTAAGATTAGATCCCTGTTGCAAGGATGACAGAAACACAGCTTAGTGTTTTAAAGCATCCAAAGCTTATTTTCCCTAAACTGAAAGTTCCCTTCACTCAAATTAGCAATTAAGTATCAGTTTCATGCCAGATGTGCAAACTGCGAGAAGCTACCTATAGAACAAGATCAATTAAAACATGCACCGTAAAAGTTAAGCTCCTATGTTATAAAGCTATTTAATCACAAGATTTCTGCATCCCTAATTGTCTGGTTGCTTTTACCAATACAGGATGTTGAACACAAACTGAGATTTTTAGTTTTAAGTGAACTGCGTTCAGATATTTTACCTTCCATCTAGCTCTCTTACTGCATCAGCTGCATCTCGTGGATCTTCAAATTCCACGAAAGCAAAGCCAGGAGGGTTTCTTGCCACCCACACACTCCGCAGTGGCCCATAGTAGCCGAAAGCTCGCTCCAATTCAGTTTTGTTGCCATTGTTGCCAAGGTTACCAACATAAACCTTGCAGTCCAGCGGACACGAGTCACGATGCATCACTACAATAAAAACATTTCAGGTCAGGTATTGTTTCTTTCTCTTTGCAGCTATAAAAGTGCAACCGTTACATGCTTGTGGGCAAGGAGAACACTATGTGATCTTACACAAACTGCGAGCAGACCCTGCTTCACCTACATGCCTGTTAAGTGGGCCCCTACTTCATCCCACTTGCAGCCTTGAAAACATGTGGCATTCTTACGCATGCAAGTACCACAGTGGTCGGAGCTGTGAAAAGCACTCAGCGCCGCAACACTTGCAGGTGTACAAGCAGAAAAAACACACGTCAGTGCTGAGAAAACAGCAGCAGCACTTATGAAGTGAGGCACCTCCGGTGTGTTTTAGTTCAGAAGTACATTGCTGCTGCTTTCTGTGCACTGATGTCCATTTTGCACACGCCACAGTTTGCCTCCGCTGCCGTGTGGAGCAGACTCGATTGAGCATCCTCTGAAGCGAGGGATCTCCAGTGCATGGGGGGAGGGGAGCAAAGTAGCAGACATTTACGCACTGACTAGGTCCCATTTGGAAACGCTCCACCAGCTTCACTGGGAAGCACAGCGAGCAAGAAAGCCAGACATCCCACCTTCTCCCAGGAATTCACACAGGGATAAGGGAAAGGGCTTAGCAGAGGAAGGAAGCTCAGCTGCCCACCCCAGCCAGAGCTGCGCATGCGCACACGGCCAAACTGGAGTACGAGAGGCGCGCCAATAGGGGGCGCATGCCTCCACTCGTGCGCATGCGCGGAAGCCTCCATTGTTCCCGCGCGTCGAGGGGGGAGGGGCAGGACGGCGCCATCCCCAGCGATAGCAGCGCCCACCAGGCCCGCAGGCCGAGACGCCCTCTAGCCGGGGAGCGCCGGCGCAAAACACCCGCCCCCCGCACTCTTTCTCCCCCCGCGCGGTCGGGTCCCGCCGCCCGCACAAAATGGCGGCGGGCCTTTGTCTGCCGCCGGGCCCGGCGCCTACGTCCGCTCCGCCTGGGGGAGCCCCAAGGAGGGCCTCACCGATTCTGGGGGAGAGCGCGAGAGGGGATCGCGCGCGCGCTGCTACTTCTTCGCCGCCGCCTCGATCCCGCGCGGGTCCACGCTCCCCTCGTCCTCCCTGGACAAAATGGCGGCCGTCGCCTGCCCCGCCCGCCCTTATATAGCTTCGGCCGCGCCCCACGTGACGCCGCGGCGCTCCAATCACGGCGCGCGCTTCGAGTGATGGACGGCGCCGTGGAACCCGCCCAGCCGGGCCTTCCCACCCACCCAGGCCTGCACCATTCTCCTGTACCTGCACTCCCGCGCGTGGGGGCGGGCCTGCCACACGGCTGCCACGAAGGCCAACGTTACTGCACCCAGAAACAGGGCACAGGCCTCATTGACCCAAGCAAACGGGGCAACTAAAACAGCCCAATCAATCTGAAGCAAGTTTTGATTTTTTGGAGGGGGCTGCTCTAACTTTTGGCCTGAAATTAACTTTTCCATCTGGGAAAACGTATATGGCTGTTTGGCTATGTTCTAAATGGACGCCCGGTTCCGCTTGGCGCTTGGGTTTCGTTATAACCCAAGGGAGTCGCCATCTCGGGTCGTTGTAAACGCTCGCGGTCGCCATCTCGGGTTGGTTTCGCTCAACGCTGGGTTTTTCTGGAAACGATCAGGAGCGCTACAAGGGGGGTTGCCTGGACCGCCCTCCACCGCTCCTGTGCAAGATGAAGTTTTATTTCTACCTGGGAGCAACGTTACAATCTTTGCATCCTCTTTTGCCTGAGGAAGGGCACAGGAACCTGAAAGCTTGCAAATAAAGCAAATGTTTTTTGCAGTCATTTAGTTGGTCTCATAAAAAGAGCCCGGCTATCCCACACTGACTGCTTTTGCCTTTAGATCAACATGGCTCCAACCTTTATCCCTGAACCACGATGTTCAGCTTTCTTCCCCCTCCTACCCCATCCATAAGATTTAAAAATGTACTTTTTAAATTAAATTGGAGATGCTGATATAACCCTGGGCCTTCAGAAGCTGGTGCCTTACAGAACATCACAAATACTGAGGGAAAATCACAAGAGGAGGGAACTAATTGAATCTCATATCCTTTGGTAGAGATTGTAAAGCATCTTGCCCTCAAAGCAGAAAAGAGAGAGTGGAGGGAGAAAAAGAAGAGAAATCCTAGCCTTCGGCCTACTCTCTGCCCTGTGGAAAGACCTGCAACATCTGTGGATGGCTCTGTGGCTCAAGGATTGGACTCTTAAGTCCCCTTATGACCCACCTGTGGACTGTAATAGAGATCACCCTCAAATTGAGGGTGTATTATTTCCTTTGCTTTACTACGGGGGCAACTGAGGCAGAGAGAGGTGCAGTGATGCATGCAGATCCTTTAGCCCAGGGGTGGACAAAATGCAGTCCACAGGCCAGATGCGGCCTGCCAGGCCATTCTATCCGGCCCGCGGGGCCCCTAAAAAATTCAGAAAATCAATATTTATCTGCCCCCGGCTGCCTGTCATGCAGCCCTCAATGGCTTGCCAAAACTCACTAAGTGGCCCTCCACCTGAAATAACTGCCCACCCCTGCTTTAGCCCAAGAAAATGTGCTACAGAAAAATGACACTATGCTTGGCAGTGTGAATAGAAGCAACACTGACATGGTCCCAATCCTCAGTGACATAGTCCCAATCCTTACACAGCTCAACTACCTAGGGCAGCGGTTCCCAATCTGTGTTATGGGTACCACCAGTGGTAGACAACCTGTCAGTGGTACTTGTTAACAGATTTATTATAATTACATGACAAAAATTTACTTAAGGTTGAACTGAAAAATTCGCTGGTGATACTTGAGGTTGTATCGTTTTAAATTGGCAGTGCGTATTCTGTCAGAGCTTGGGACCCGATGACCTAGGGTGTATAGGAAATCTCCCATCCAAATATAGATCCTACTTAGTTTTTATGAGCTAATGAGAACCCAATCTGCAATAAAAACAGGGCAGGTGATGATCAGAACCGCCTCATGTTCTAAAGCGCTGATTCTCATCTGGGGTGCTGCAGTAACGCCAGGGTGCTGTGAAATCCTTTTAAGGGTGCCACAGGGTGTCACCCAATATTAACACTGTTCAGTCTGCAAATACCTACACATGATTCATTAAATAAACCTAAAGATTACAAATAGGAAACCATAGTTCAAAAACATTCTGACCTGTTTTGGTTTTTCTGAGTTCTTTGCAACAGAAGAATTGCTGTATTATTTTTCAAAAAAAAAGTGAGTTGGAGGGTTGCCACAAGTTTAAAAGATTGAGAACCCCTTTTCTAAAGGTTTCTCAATGGAGGGGGAAATACCACTTGATCCAGCTAGAAGTCTCATGGTCTACATTAATTAGACATTTCTGTCTAATTTATTATATACTGCATTCTTTTGAATGCTCACAGGGCAGCTAGTCTGGATTTTTTTAAGGAACTTTTTCATGTTCCAAGCCAATTCAGCCAAATCAAGTCCAAATTCATGAGTTGGTCCAGAACTATAGTGGCCCTACTATAACCGGCAAACATCCTGCAACCCCACCAGGGGCTTCAGATATTTCCAATGTCTTTGGCAGGCATCCTATGTGCAGGGCTAAACCCAGAGGCTTGGGGTTTGGATGCCCCCAGGTTTTGCTTGCCCTCAGCCATATGGCCGCAGGAGCACGCTAGGGAGGAAACTCCCATTTCCATAAAATGGGCATTAAGCCCCAACACCTTGGTGGGTACTAAACCATGCCAGAAGAACAGTTATTCCCCAGGGGCTTAAGAAAAACTGCCTTCTTGGACCCAGATACAGGGCAGGTATTCTGGATCAATAAGCTGAATATAAGCCAAAAGTGTGCTTTTGTTGCTAAGAAGGCTAATGGCAACCTGGGCTGCATTAGTAGAAGCATAGCCACAGATCAAGGGAAGTGATTATTCCTCTCTACTGGACACTGGGGAGGCCACATCTGGAGTACTGTGTCCCGTTTTGGGCTCCCACTACGGAAAGGATGTGGACAATTTGGAGAGTCCAGTGGAGGGCAATGAAAATGATTAATGGACTGGGGCACATGACTTATGAGGAGAGGCTGAGGGAACTGAGCTTATTTAGTCTGGAGAAGAGAAGACTGAGAGGGGATTTAATAGGAGATTCAACTACCTGATGGGTGATTATTACAAAGAGGATGACACTAGTCTGTTCTCGGTGGTGGCAGATGACAGAACAAGGAGCAACGGTCTCAAGTTACAGCAAAGGAAGTTTAGGTTGGATATTAGGAAAAACTTTCTCACTAGGAGGGTAGTAAAGACCTGGAACTGGTTACCCAGAGAAGAGGTGGAATCTCCATCCTTGGAGGTTTTTAAAACCTGGCTAGACAAAGCCTTGGCTGGGATGATCTAGTTGGGGCTGGTCCTGCTTTGAACAGGGGGTTGAACTAGATGTGACCTCTTGAGTCCCTTCCAACCCTCATTTTCTGTGATTCTACAATCTGGTACGTGGTGAGATTTAGTGGCCCAGTCACGGATCTAGGATTCAGGGAGTTACACTCATACAAAGTAATACCATTTGCAGCTTTGGATTGTTTACTTGGTCCCTGATTTTCAGAAGTACTGAGCATCTAGAAAACTTATTATACTGGAGTTGCTAGTGCTTAGCATCTCTGATAATCTGGTGTCAAAAGGAAGATTATAATATTCCTTTAGCCTGATTTACCACTTCTCTACTTCAATTTTAGACTAAGGGAATTAGTCTGTTAAGGGAAAGCAGACGGGAAGGGTTCTTTCTGGGGCATTATAATAGGATTTGGGGTTAGGTTTCCAGGCCCCAGGATTTAATTATTCACAGGACCCAGAAATTATTTTAGTGTCCTTCCCAACATAATAATTGTATGTGATTCTTTCCTTATTGCTTTTCTGGACCATACAACCATCCCCAAAGCTTCTACTCAGGAGAGCACAGAAAACACCACCAGCCTCTCCCTATGCTGGAAGAAGGGTGCTTGTCCCTGAAAGCTTGCAAAGAGCAATTTTTCAAACTATTCACTTGGTCTAATAAAAGAGATCACATCTACCCAAAGAACCTTGTCTGAGATGTATGTGGGGTGATATAAGTAACTCACAGCCCAAATTGTGGCATCCTCATACAAAAAATGTAGTACTTGGGTTATGTGGTTGGGTGTGGTGGTGTGAGATTCTTTGTAGCCTTAGGGCTTACTGTGAGGTACCTCTGATCTCTCAGTCAGGATGGGGAGGGGAAAGTGGGGGAAAGGAAAGCAGCAATGCAATGCTTTAGCAGTTGCTTCACAATCAACAAAGGGAAATGGACTCTATTTTACCACCCATGTGTGGTCAAACAGTTTCCTCTCAACAGGGCGGGTGTTTTCTGTCTCTCTTGCTCTTCTTTTTTCTATGTGCACTCACTGTAGGATCAACTGCAGAAGTTAAAATCATTTCGTCATCAGTCTTCAAACATACATACAAAACCCCCATGAACCCAGTGGGATTCCTGCCACAGACATGCCAAGAGAAATTTCCCCCAGATGCCAAGAGAAATTGAATCGTCCCTGAAATAGCATCTTAAGGAATCATTTCTCCCATTAACCCATCTCCTCTCCCTCCTTCCCCAGTAAAAGCCAGATAAAACTTGTGAGGCGTGATAATTTATTTTCCATCAAGGTCAAGTCCAGACTCTGGCAGATCAGGGAGGAGAAGAGAGTGGAAGAAGTAGAAAATGGAAGTTGGAAGAACTGTGATGAATTTGTCTTAAGTGGCAAGACACAGGCAGGCTTCAGGGTTCATAAGATGGGAAGCATGGTCTAGTAGGTAGAATATTAGCTTGGACTTGAGAAAAATTGTTCTGTTCTATGCTCTACCAGACTTTCTATGTGAGCGAATTAAGCATTATTTGCTTAGGCATGGTAAAGGTTGCAAGATGTTCAGATACCACGGTGATGACTGATAAGCACTGCATGGGTACCTAAGACAAAGCAAGATCTGAGCAGTCTTGGTAGTGTTTTTAGACCTCTGCCCTCCAAAGAGAAACACAAGTTAACCCATTCTCCCATATGAAACTCCATGATTATAGTGGGCTCTAATAGGGATGTACCTGAGTGCACCTAACTGGTGGGTCTAGACCATATGTGTTTAATGAATCTGGAAGAGAAAGCAAAAGTTTACCAAGTGCTAGTTTAATACTGATAAGAATTGATGCTCTTCTAGAAATATGTGACTCATATCTGAAGCCCATGTTTCTCATAGCAGGACCAAGGGCTAGACTTGCTGTCTTAGGTACTCATGCAATGCTCATCACCATGGTATCTGAGCATCTCAAACCTTTAACGTACTGAAGCAGATAATGCTTGATGTGAAAGGACTCTATGGTTTCTTTCCTATTTGCCCAAGTCTGATATTAACCTGTGACTAACCTATCTTGCTTAGGCTCAACATGCAATGTAATGTTACTTTTTTGGAGAATTTCCACTTCATTTTCTTCTGCTCAGTAGCATTCTCATTGCCTTTTGATTCCCCATTCCGTAACGTTCAAACACTTGCATGTTTCAAACCTTGGTGCACTAAGGTCCAACAGGAGCAGAAGTCCAAGACGGAAAGAAAACCTTAAAACCAAAACAAAATTTGACACAAGAACAAGAAATCATGGCATTCATAACCCAGTTGCAAACCATCAGCTGTTTACTCCTTGCAGGTCCTGTTCCTTCCTCCTGACTTATCTATTTATACCACAGGGAAAAAGCAATCTTTTATTCAATGGGCCTGATGCCATCAGTGCTTACACAGGTGCTTACTTTTTGTACCATGAGTAGTCTTATGGTCCCCTTCAGAGCACATTTGAGTATTTTGTCCACTTCAGTTTTAAAAGTCCTAAATGATGAGCCTTCTATTGCTTCTTTAAGGAGGCTATTTACATCTGTTCTCATATCATTCCTCTACAACCCTTTCCCCCCTTAAACTGGGCCTCCATCCTTTTTTCTTTCCTTTTTCTGTTATGCTCTGTGGCAGCCCTGTTCACTTCCTCACACCACCTGGGTCCCTGGGGCCTGGATCACAAAGCAAAACAAAAGAATGGTTCACAGGAGAAACCCTAATTCTCTTTCCCCAGCATACAATGATCCTCATTCAAACGCACTACATTGAAAATAGGTTATTGTGCAGTTAGCGCCCCATCCTATTTGAAGTTTTGCCATTAGCTCTACTGGGAACAAGAGCAGGCCCTAAGCCAATGGAAAACTAAGGCCCTGATGTAAAGACTCTTGGAGTCAAAGATAAGACTCCTTTAATTTTATGCTTTGAAAGAGGCCATAGGTTGGCTGAAACTAGTGGTCCTCCCATCACGTGAGAACTGGTCCTAGCCTAAGTTCTTTAAAAGACTTGCCAGAATAGTAAACTGTCCTCATGGAGATGCAAAACAGGCCTTTCACTAATGTAGTTTATAATATTTTCCAGGAAAATAAACTATACTTTTTATTTTATTCAGCTGCATCTATATTGGAGTTTTTTGCTAGCATACCTATGCCACTTAGGGATGTGTTTTTAACTCTTAATATAGATCAGGCCCAACTCCAAATATATCACCAGGGCAGTTACTGTAAAATTAACTTGTACCCAGACACTCCTTTGTCCTCCCTCACATTCAGATTCAGTTACTAGCTATAGATGTCCATGAACACTTACAATCTGTGTTTCCATTTCCACCTGCGGATAATGTGTATCATTTGTTCCTGGTAGTGGATGGGGTTTGCACTTTGGGTGAATGCACATGGCGGTAAGCAGCCAGCATCATGGAAATGACTTCGGTAATGTTTGTGCACCAGTGGTACAGCTGTGTTAACAGAGAGCTTTATTCATCATTTCAGAAGTGCTGTAAGTGATAAGCAAGAAACCCTGATGGCATCTAAAGTTGGTGATAGTAACAGTGAGTAATTGTTTCTGATGGCATTCCTTTTACAGTAACTTGGTACCAGTACAGCAGTATTAACTTCTCTGGAGCAAATCTAATTTATACCTCTCAAAATGAAGTTGAAAGGAAAAAGTTAGCTTTTGTTGAAAGTGGTGCAGTTATGTGCATTGTGCTGTGTACTTCTGATTTCAGGTATGCCCTTACCTAACCAAGCCAGAAAGCTCAATATAGATAGTGGGAAATCATGCCCTGAATCTTGTTTAATACCACATCTTTGAAAACTGAGTCACAAAGGACATTTTCTGACTTTTGTCCTCTGGTTCTTAAGTGGAAAGTAGTACACAGTGGAGCAGAGTAGCTAGGGCAATGGTCTGTGGCCATGACAGAATGCTCAAGTGCTTATTTAATGGTCATGTTTCAGTTTTCCTGACCTGCCTGCAGTTGCTCAGATGAATGCAATTTTAATTCTTAGGATGAAGATGGTAGTAATTGCACTCGGTGAATATGCCTTAAACAAAGGAGATGATAAAAAGTCAGGGAAGAATTAAACCAGATGTTTTGGACTTGACTTTGGCTAATGCTTATTAGTTTCTGAAGGTGTAACTAGGAAGTTCTGTCTCATGGAGAGATACTTCAGTATAACTTCAGGCTACCATGGAAACTAAAAAAAGAAATAGGCTTTTATTTTAGTGACATCTTTTAAAATTATTTTTTAATTGGTGAGAGGCTTTGTCCTCTTTAACAAGTGGCTCTCACACCAGCAATCAGAACTCAAGTAATGAAGTCAGAAATCCCTGTTTGATTGCTGTGAAACATGGCTCAAAATAAGCTGTTGTGAGCAATATATAAAATGCAATTAGATTTCAGCAATGCTGTTAGTAGGAACTAGATGACTTTGTGAACTGGCATGGCTCCTTTTATCATTAAGTTACCAGTTTGCATCCAGCCATGGCTGACAGCAATGGCAATGTATGTTATGTGATGGCTGATCTGAAAGTAATTTGTGGTTCATGTTTCCACTAAGCAGCTGTCTTTTTCTTCAAGCTTTCCAGGGGCCTAGTCCTCAGCAATGACAAATACTGTTACTTTAGAAAATAAGACTTGCCCCTCTAGAATAGACTGATGGTTTGTCTGAGCATTTAAAGGATAGTTGCCATCATTGCAGCTGGAACTTCTTACCATATCTCACTGGTGCCCTCATTTAGGAGGTCAAAGCCTTCATTCCCTTCTTTCTTCTGTCAGCTGTTGCTTCTAGGGTCCTGAACCAAACTCTTGGAAGTCAGTAGGAGGCTTTTCATTGCCTTCAGTAGGCTCAGGTCAAGCCTTAGGTCAGAAATGGGGACACACTGGCTGCATCTACACGAGACGCTGACTGTGCAGTTGTTACTCTGCAGTCATTTAGTAGTTGCATACCCAAATACTAAATGACTGCCCAGTGACCAGCAGTACTGTCCCCACACCATCCCCAGCTTTTTTCAGAAGCTACTGCTAAGTAGCTCATTTCTACTGCACAGTAGCTTGTTACTTCTATGCAGTAGTGTCATGTCATGCTTCATGCCATGTGACACTACTGAGCAGTAGTAATGAGCTGCTGTGCAGTCAGTGTCTCGTGTGGACATAGCCACTGACAACAGGCGCTGTAGGGTGTTGAACACCTTCTAGCAAAGACGTAGGCAATTTTAATAACTAGTTCAATCAATTCAGCTCACTCTCTACCCTCAACAGAACAAAATGACTCTTGAATTTTAAGCATAAATCAAAAGTTCCTAATGCTTTACAGCCAGTACATGTAGTTTGGGAAACAATGGAATCAAATCAGAGCAGACTTCAGACATGAGTTGCAAATACCTAGAAGAGCTTTAATTTTTATCAGCGTTAAATTAGCACTTGGGAAACTTCATTAAATTCATTAAATATATAGGGCCTAGATCCATTGGGTAGGTGCACTCAGGTGCACCCCTGTGTACAGCCCACTATAATCATGGAGTTTCATATGGGAGAGTGGGTTAACTTGTGTTTCTCACTGAAGGACCAAGGTGTAAAAAGACTATCAAGATTACTCAGATTCTGTGCTGAACCAAAGCTCTTTCCTTCTAGCTTCCTTGTTTCTCCATGCTGGGGTGGGGGATCTAACCTTACAGCTGCTCTGCTCTGAATTAAATAGGTGTGGTGGGCCACACAAGGCTATTATGTACCAAAGCACATAGTGTGCCTCTCATTATCATCCTTCAAGGCCCCCTGTTAAACTGAGGCACAGGAATAGCCATATGAGCATAAAAAACATCACTTCCTCCATGCCATGCAGAACTCTTAACCAGTTGTTTAAACTCTCTTTTCTGTCCCTTTTCCTCTCTTCCAAGAGTGGCATGAGAGGTTTAGAATCTGGTACCTGTTGTTTGATCAAATCACACAGAGACTCAGGCATATGAAGCTGCATTTTCAAATAGCCACTGATTTGGGGTGCTCCACTTATTACCTGCTTAGTGTGAGGCAATTTTAGTCTGATTTCAGGAAGCATACAGTCAGACCTCTTGTGGAAGAATGCCTAGTAGTTAGTGCCTCTTCCTCCCCTCCAGATTTGTGAGAACCAGGTTCAGGTCAAGGTTGTGGCACAGGCCTCTTGTGGGACCTTAGCAAGTCACACTCTTGGCCTCAGCTTTCTCTTCCTAGAAAACGGGATGTAGCACATTCCTACTTCAGAGGGCTGTTGAGGGGATAAAGATGGTGGAGATTGTTAGACGCCTGGATGTTACGATACTTGAAGCTACATAATCCCCTAGATAGATTTATGTCAAATGGTGTAATGGGTGCTTAGTATGTCTGAAAATTGCTAAGCATTTCCCCTGAATGGACAGACTCAATTCACATACAAAACTGCCAACCTTCATTTTGTCATGGGTGTCCAGATTCAGGTAAAACATCATATGAATGCAGTTTCTGATGCATGTGATGAAATACATACCACATTCACTTGTTTAGCCTCAAAGACTGCCTCAAGGCACATCCAAATGTTGCCTCTTGTCTAATACTCAATGCAGCACCACTTTAATACTTAAATCATCCTTTATTTCGAGAGCTACAGCTTGCCTTTATGGTAATATGAATTTAATGATGTCCTGAGTTTGTTTCCATTTCAACCTGACTTCCAGGATCCCAGATGAATAGATGTGTTTGTTGAACAGCCAGTAGGCCTAAGCAGAGTTCTTGCTGAACACTGATATTCAGTGCTGTTGATCTTTACAAATGTTTCAGATAATTTTTTTTTCTGTGAATAACTGTCCTGCTTTGCTAGCTTTGTGATAAACAGCACCATTACTGATAAACAGCACTATTACTGATCCAGATACCTACTTTAGAAAATCTGTACCATTACTGATAGGACTGGATGGGATGAGACATCTGGAGGTCTTCTCTTTAATCAATGGAATTCCAAATGTTATCATGCAAGGTTAATTATCTTTGGAAATAAAAAGCCGGCAGATTTCATTAACAGCAATACTTTGATTGGACTGGGACAACAGCAAAGGGCTGAGCCGTTTTTCACCTGCTGGAGGTCTCCAGTGAGACAGCAGATTCTCTCGTCCAAGATTTATTATCTTTGGAAGTAGGAAGATTTCACTAACATGCAAGGAAAGGTCTTAGTCACAGAAGGTGCTGTACAGCTCATATCTATTGTTTGTGTGGTGTCTGAGCGGCTATAAAAGAAGCTGAGACATACATGCTCTCATTGCAACTGGACCTTCACTAGAGGACTAGCACTGAGACAGATCTGTGCTGATCAGCCTTTGCCGTGAACTCTATACGATCAACCGTAAGTGTATCATATGTTAATATTATACTCTTTTGTTTTAAACATACTCCTTTATTGATATGTAGGACTAGGATAGATCATATGCAAAGACATAACACATCTATTACCCACAATGAGGGTAAATAGATCTCATATAGCCTAGAACAGCATAAGATAGATGATTTATAACATATTTAAAAATCATAAACAATAGCCTTTTGTTCTCCAACATATTTTATTTTCAAGTATGTTTTCCATTGACTTTAGTCTAAAATAAGTGAAAAATATATGTAAAGTTGGAGGTTAAGTTCTGCTCTTCAGCTATGTGGTATAGTTTTGCCTAATTTAAGAAAAAAGAAACAAGTGTTTCCAGGCTGGTACTACCAACCTATTACCTAAATAACTAGGAAGGAAACCCATTTTTACAAGCTGTCTAACACAGGCTGAAATGTGTTACCCAAAATACATTTCTAATTGTTTTTCTTTTTGACCAAACTCTTTTGAATCTAAGCTAAATTGATAGCCACCTCCTAAACATATGTAAAAACAGCAAATCTTGTTCTTTCTCATATATATGTATTTATGTTGCCTTTTAAAGTTGTGTTTGCCACAATCAATATAGAAGGCATCTTACTGACTAACCAAAATATGTGTGTATGTGTGTATACACATATACATTACTATACGTACATTCATACATACATATATACATACATATACACACACTATGTGTGTATATGTATGTATGTGTGAGTATATATACACACACACATATATATACATATATATGTATGTATGTGTTACACACATATAGCATATGCTTCTGTGAGCTGAAGCTCATTTCATCAGAGAATTCTTGCTAATTCTCACTTCCCTGGTTCAGAACCAAGGTTAGGTCACCCCTGCACTCCTCACTTCCACTCTTCCACCGAAAAAAAATATTTTTAACAGTATAATTCCACTTTTTTAGTGAAGATTTAATACTAGAACTGAGTGGTCTTACATCATTGGCACACTGTGTCAGTCTTGGATCACAGTTACATTGCTTACAATTCCATTCAAGGGAGGGTTTACAACAGCATGATGAGAACAATAGTTCATGTTCCATATATTTATTGCTAAGAAGAAATGGATGGTCACAGAACCAAATTCCAGAATTCTTACTCCAATCCACTTTCCAAGGAAGTCAGTGGTAAATCTCTTACAACTGAGCTCTTTGCTAAGTTTCTATTCAGTCTTTACTAGGCAAACCTCTGATTGGTTTCAGGTACTGTGATGTGCTGTGCTTGCAAATGTACAGTGTTGGGAACTAAAATGCCTGTGGGTTGAAAATGCACCTGACAGAATGAAATAAATGAAATGAAAGAAAAAAGTTTGGTAATAATGTCAGTCCTTTCTTGTCTTGTTTAGCAGATCCAAAGAAGTTAAAGATGCTTCTGTCCCAGAGATCTCTGCAGATGGTTATATTTCTGGCCATCTTTTTTCTTGCTTGTTTTGCAACATCTCAAGAAGTGGAAAAGTAAGAACACTTACATTTGTACCAAATATTGTTGGAAAATTGCTTGCACTTGAATTAGCGGATTGAATTGTCCGCTGTCTTGCACATATGTAGTCATTTACTTCCTTGAAAAGTAAAGGTAAAAAGTAATAGTCTCTCTGATGAGCTAACAATTTACAGGCATACCTTGTTTTATTGCGCTTCGCTTTATTGCGCTTCGCAGATATTGTGTTTTTTACAAATTGAAGGTTTGTGGCAACCCTGCGTTGAGCAAGTCTATTGGCGCCATTTTTCCATGATGGTAGCATTTTTTAGCAATAAAGTATTTTTTAATTAAAGCATGCACATTTTTTTTAGACATAATGCTATTGCACACTTAATAGACTACAGTATAATGTAAACGTAACTTTTATATGCACTGAGAAACCAAAAAATTCATGTGACTCACTTTATTGCAATATTCGCTTTATTGCGGTGGTCTGGAACCGAACCCGCAATATCTCCGAGGTATGCCTGTATACCTATTTTGTCCTCACTTCACAAAGCAGAGAATCAGGCCCACTGCATTTTATTTTTACTTTTTGTATCATATTAATGAAGTTTAGGTGCCACTATTAAATACCACAAATTAGACAAAGCAAAGACGAATTGACACAAATATGAAGGAAGTCACGAAGAAGAAAGCCAAGAGTATGAACAAGCTGTATGTTTTCAAAAATGGTTCTAATCAGCCTTCCAGATCTGAGTGCTGAGTTAGATAGAAATTTGCAGCTTGAACCTGTTGCTGTAATTGTTGAAATGTAATATTGCTTAGATTTGTATGCAGATATTTAATGTCCCAATTAATAATGTTTGGATTAAAAGTTTTGGTGTGGCTCAGTGCAGAGATAATAGAGCATCATTCTCCTTACATATGCTGCTGACTTAATTTGAGGTATGGTGTTTGTGATATGTTATACACCTATGTAAGCAAAAAACACCCCAAACCATATAAAGTTGAGATCTCAAGTTGGGGATTTGTACATCTGTATTGCTATATATAGATGACTGGACAGTCACGTCACCTCTTTATGCCTCAGTTTTTCCATTTCTGAAAAAGGGCAGGTAATCATATGTACCCGGGTTTCAGAGCACTCTGAGATCTATGGATGAAAATCAGCCAGGATTAAAAAAGGGAGAGCAGACCTGCATGGGTTTCTGCTTCCTACCCTAACTGAACTTTCCTTTTACGTTTCAGTAAAAGAGCAGTGACAGAACACCAGTACATGCATGATAAAGGGAGGGCGCTTCAAGGGCTCAAGCGCCTGATGTGGCTGTCTAATGTCATGGGTGGTGTGCATACAGCCAGCAGCAGAGATGTTCCGCTTTCAAATGCAATGTGGGATCTGCAAAAGAGCGATGATCTCCCTGGCCTTTATGACAGCATCAGCAATGATGAGACTCCAAATATAGTGAAGCACCTGCTGCTGGGCTTGATGGAGAAGGAACAAACCTTTCCTATGCTGAAGAAAATGGATTTGCTGCAGTATATAAAGAATGCAAAGGGTAGCTGGAACCTGCAGTACCTTCCTGACACATTTCAAGTCAAAGATCCTGGCAGCAAAAGAAATCCCAGTGCTCAACCAAATAACATTCCCCACTCAATCTGAACCCCTTGCAGTCTGTCCATTGCTTTAGACACGTGATGTTGTTTTGGGGAAATGCTCTAATGCAAAGGTGAACTGCAAAAGAAAAAATAACGTTTACTTGTACCCTTTATTATTCCTCGATATTGCACAAAGACAGTCCCGTAAAGGGACAGACCACTATCCTAGCACAAAGCCTGAACAAGTGATTTGTGCTCTGGGGAGGTCTGCAGGAGTCAGAATTTTCCCTTCAACATGATGGGAGCACTCCCTAACTGGTTCTGAAGCTTTGGGGTTTCTTGGGTGGTTTGGTTGGAGAAGCTGTTTATTTATAGATTCCTTGATTCTCAAAGTCCTATACATTTCTATGGGTCTGCTGCTGGACTACCTCCCTGTTGTGTATCAGTTTTGCATCTGCATAGTTGCATTCATGGCCTTTCATAGTCATGAACCAGGCTGCAGCACTAGGCCCAAAGGTTTTTGCTTTATTTTGTTTGTTAAAAATACAAATTCCCATCTGTCAGGTTTTCCTTGAGGATGCTGGCTTTCATAGATTCATAGATTGTAGAGTTGGAAGGGTCCCTGAAGGATCATCGTGTTCGACCCCCTGCCCCAGGCTTTGGTAGGTACAAAAGCTGGAGTTTGAAAGTAACCAGCAGCTCTTCTAGTTGCAGACTCAGATCATTGTCCCACATTAGTTGGTGGGAGGGGAAGGATGCAGATCAGCTCCCAAACTGCATGTTTGATATCATGTTTCAGGATCTCTTAAAGTTTCCCTGAAGCCTCCAAACAAAAAGTTGAGAACAGCTAGAGCGACAAGTATTTTCTGGGGTAAATATAGATTTCATGAGGCCATCTTGATCTATCCCAAAGGAACAATAAATGGCACAAAGAAATTTGAATTTTATTTTGCCATTCACCTTTACTGCCATATTTGCCAATTATGTCTTAAGCAAAGCAACATCCAGTACAAGTGCAAAATAAATATTTTGGATATTATATTTCTCCCATTCATGTTACCAGTCTAGCAACATTTCCATCACCTGTGGATGACATATATTACTTGAATTCTTGAAAACTGGCTGTTGGTAATAGTAGAATTCAGCTGTATGTTCAGAGGGCAAAAGAACATTTTGCATTTAACACAGTGGTACCATTTAAACAACAGTCCTTGCTGTTTCATTAAAATGAAAAGATTTTTCACATGTGGCATAGATATAACTGTTGTACTCAAATAAACTGTAGAACTATAAATAAAATAAAGCAAGATTATCTTTTACTAATATCTCTACATATTTGTGATTAACACAGAATCCCAATGGTTTTCCTTTAAAAATGTACAGAGAAGTATGAGAGAAGTGGATGGCTCAGGGTTGAGACTTGGAATTGATGGGGGCTTCTCAATTCTTGGTTCAGCCCAGGAATGGTAACAATCAAAAGTCATGCTCGGAGACATATGGGAAATTAACTGGTGTTCCCTGTTTGTTTGTTATGCTAACAGCTGTGTTACATTGCCATTTCACAGCGCTTTCTGTTAGAGGATCTCAAATTACTTTTGAAACATTCATCAAACACAGTGAATGTCACAAGATCCCTGTGATGTAGAGGTTTTTTAATCCATTTTGCACACAAGGAAGCTAAGGCTTAAAATAGTGAATGTGTCCAAGCAGTTTGTAAATGTGAGAGCCAAAACATAGGAATCATGACTCCCCCACACAAATCACCAGACTACAATAAAGTCCAGAAACTCTGAATCGCATGTTATAATCACTAGACATATACTTTCCCTCACTTACACATGCCTGGTGGCTTGTATGAAATGAGCTAGCAGATTCCAGTCCCAGTCTACACCTTTCTTACGCTATGGTTGTTTTTGCTGCGTCCCCCTTGGGTTCTGTTTCTGTCACATTCCCAAAGGCCCACCTGGCACAATGACTATTTCCTCTTATCAATACAGTAATCTTGACCTTTATTTATTCAGTCCCTAAAATAGGAAATAGTGATAGAAACCTCATAAAAGTTTTGAGTATAAGACAGACAGTGGGATATTGTGGCCCCGGGGAACTCATCTGTGGGATTTCATCTTTTCAAAGAATTTTCTTAATCTCTTCTCCCTTTTCTTCCACCAATTTTTGTTTCTGTTTACCTCCATCTGCTAACATCAGTAGAACCCATTATCCCAGGTTAACTCCATCAATATTGTTCCAAAGACTGCAGTTGTCCTTCAGGTTGGGAATACCCAGCTCTGCATAGATCAAGAAACTTAGTGAGTCATGATACTTGCTACTCTCAGTATGTTGAGAGTAGAGGCAAAATCTACTCTCAGTGTGTTGGTGTAAGGACACAATGACTCCACTACTTCATGCTGAGATATCCTTGGGCCAGACTCTGCCTAAATGTCACTGCATTGTCTCATGATGTCATACCATAATTATACTGCATGAATGCTTGTTTGTTTTTTTCCTGAAAGCTTTAGCTCTTGCCATTATAGGGATATAGGACTGAAAGGAATCTTCTGTGCCATCAAGTTCAGTGCCCTGTGTTCACAGGCAACAGTTTACTCCCAAACTCTTAAATACTGTCATCTGAAACCCTTACACACATCAGGCACAAACCAGAAACACCAAGAACAACCTACAGCGTATCACAGGTAAAGCAAGGGTGACATCTGACAGCGTACCACAGGTAAAGCAGGTGTGGCGAGGAAGAGTCACAGAAGTTTTGGGCTGGAAGAGACCTCCTTGTGAGATCATCAGGTCCAGACCCCCTGCTCTAGGCAGGAATGACGGCTGGGATCAAATAACCCCAGCAAAATGTCCTTAGAAATAAGGCAATATCAAGGTGAAAAATTAGATTCATGGAGAGATGCTGATCTTTTCAGAGTTAAGCCAATAGCAAAATTGCTATCAGAAGTCCAGTTTTACCATCTTCCTTTTAATTTTGCTAAACTAAACCATCTATCTGAAATTTCACATACCAGGACCCCAGCTTCCAATATTTTAAAGAGGCATTTTTCCAGTGTTGCCAACTCTAATATTTCTACCGAGTGCTGTGACGTTTCAATTTGTGTTAACATCTGCTCTCACAGTCAAGCTTGCGAACTTTATTCTTTTAATGTGCATTTCTAGCCCTCCAGTTTGCACTGATAAACTTGAGGCCCAACTAGGACTTGTCTCCTTCCAGCTGTGCTCATGAAGTAGGCCGCTGCCGACAAAAGCCCATGACTTTCAGCACCAGTTAGTCTCTAGGGTGCCAACCTGTTCTACCCTGTGCCCCACTTCAGAGTAACACAGCTAACGGCTCCCGCGATGTGTGCTATACCCATCGCCTACTGGGGTGTAGGTTGTGGCCGTGTTGGTCTAAGGCAGGGGTGGGCAATTATTTTGGGTGGAGGGCTGCTTACTGAGGTTTTTTTATTAACACATTTGTGATCTTTCAGATTTGGGTACAAATGAGAGTGCAGAGCATCTGATCTAAGATGAGCAGGAGTTTCATGCTTTTCCAATGTCTGGGTTCTTACAAGTCTTTCACTCCACGCCAGGGGCAGGCAATTATTTTGGGTGGAGGGCCACTTACTGAGTTTTGGCAAGCCATCGAGGGCCGCATGACAGGCAGCCAGGAGCAGATAAATATTGATTTTCTAAATTTTTTAGGGGTCCCACGGGCCTGATAGAATAGCCTTGCAGGCCGCATCCAACCTACAGGCTGCATTTTGCCTGCCCCTGGTCTAAGGACATCGGCAGACAAGGGTTTTTGAATGCATCTGATCTCTTTTAAATAGTTGGAAAAAAATTTGTGTTGGTCTACTAAAAGATCAGATGCACCCACAGACCCTTGTCTGACTGTAACCTCTGGGGATAGGAGGTGACCCCTGCTCTGTGCATGTGCAGCGCCTGGCACAGCGGGTCCTATTCCTGGTTGGCCCTCATAGGAGACATGATTCATTACATTTTTTTTTAAGAAACTCATGCATTTATCTATGCAAACCCTCCACAGGACGCCAGCCTCCCACGCCTGCTGGGGCTGCCAGGTTAAATCAACCGGAGCGGCCCTGCCCCGCACAGCGCCGCACTTCCGCATCCAGCTCCGGAGACCGGAGGCGCGTGCGCATGCGCGGGGCAGCCCCCCCCCACCCGGGAAGGGGCCGTCTCCCAGCGGCGCATGCGCGCGGTGCTCGGGTGCTGGGGGCGCTTGTCCCGCGCGGGTCGCCGTCCGTGCCGGCTGCGGGCGCGTGCGGGCCCGGCGCGAGGGGACGCGTCTTCCGTCGTGTGAGGGGCGAGTGCGGGCGCCCTCCCGCTGAGGTAAGTCCCCCCTTTCCCCGCGGCCTCTGCTGTCCTCTGGGGAGCTCTCCGTGTGCCCCGGCCCGGACAGGGCCCTGCCCCCCAGGAGTACCCCCCGGGACAGGGCCCTTGCTCGCGCCCCCCATCCTGTTTTGCCTCCCTTCGTTTTTTTTCCTTTAAAGGAGAACCCCTTGTTAAAGCTTGTTTCATGCATTTTTGCACACCCATTTTTGCACCCCACTTTTGGGTTGCGACCCACGGTCTAGTCCACCCCCCTGCCTGAGGCAGGGCCGTCCCTCTCCGAACCGCCCTCTAAACTGTACTGGCGACGACCGCTGACCATCTGTCCCAGGACATCCGCGCGGTCATCCCGATTGAATCGATGTCAGACAGGCAGCCGTGTGCTTGGCCGCTCGCTTCATCCCTGATGGGCAGAGTGCCGCGTGGACGCCCTGATCCCGGGGTGTTTTTGTACCGAGATTGACGCGGTCAAATGCAACCTCTGCCACTGGCCTGTTTGGGGCACGCTTGTTTTCTTGCTTTCTGAAGGTAGCATCTGTCAAGAACGTGGCATTAGCTAACGAGGACTTCTGCCAAATTTGCCATCGGCATCGTTGCAGTTGTATGAGTTACTTGCCTGTCTCCCCTCCCCCCCTTTCTTTTCATGCCACCTGGCACCTGCTTTTCCCTGGGTGGTTTTTGTACCCTCTTCTCTGGGAAATGGGAACTAGCTGCATAACTAATGAGCAGGATTTAAATGTGCTTACAGCACATGGATACCTGATCTGTCGGCTCTTGTATTGTCCTGTAAGGGGAGAATCTGCCATGACTAACTCATGCAGTGTCACTTGGAGGTGTTGTTTTCTTAAATAAAATGCTTAGCTTCGCAAATACGGCTAACGCTTCTCAACAGTGTTCAGGTGGCCTCTTCTCTTCGGGGAAAAAAGATGCACAGAAACGTGTTAGATGTTAAATGGCTCTTTGTAGCAAAGGTGCCCTATTCAAAAAGGCTCTTGGGAAGGTAGCAAATAATGATGTACTACAATCTTGTCAGTGCCAAGTGATATAAATGGGCAAGTATATCTGAATTGTGTCTCTCAGTTCTTCTCCGATTCTGAGTGATACGTACCAGCCACTTGAATGTTGTTCTTGTGGGTTTTATTATCACCAGAAACCCTTAATATAAATACAGTTTTGCATGTTGTATGCTTTGCATTTTATGAAGCGCCATACAACAGGCAAATTGAGGTGATGTAGATCTGTCCTGAATTTGAGCCAGAATATGGAATTGCCTCGCCTTCATGTACTTCTTAATTTTCAGAGAGCATTCAAACCATGGTTTAGGGAAATTAAACTTTCTGGTATCCTTGTTTTAAGTTCAGATGTATTTTAAAACGAATCCATATGGTTTTTGGCAGGCTGTCTTGGGCAAATTTCCATTAAAATGGAAGACAATAAATACAATTAAGGAAAGTTGCTTTCCTTCAGATATTCTACAAGCTCGTTTGTTAACAGCTTGGCTCCTACTACATTTCATAGTAGGGAAGAGCAGCATGTAACAAATCTCAAGGTATCCTCTTATCCTCTTTCTGTACAGGTCAAAGGAAGGAGGGCTCTTGGATTAAGTATCTTGGCAGATTCTATCGTTCTTAGCATTTATAAAAGGCAGTGAGATGTTTTGGGAGTAGTACAAAACATCTGCAATACTGCCTCAAAATGTGGTTTTCAGGCATAATGTTTGTCAAGTTTCCTTCCCTCTTGTTTCAGTTCATTGTTCAAAAACAGGAAGTTTGACATGTACCTTTTAATTTTGTACTATTTTTCCCTGCTCTGTCTCTCTTGCTGATGTTTCCTGGTGACAGATCATTTGTCTAGCTCCTTTAATTATTCTGTTAACGCTTTATATCATATTAATATCTCCACTCAATCTCAATTCTTAGTTCCAGCTTCTAATGTAGTGAAACATCTTTACAAATGCACATTCAATTTAAAGCATATTTTGCCTCTCACTCTTTTTCCCTTCCTCTCACTCTTTTTCCCTTCCTAGTAGCAATGGCAATGACGGGTCCAACACCCTGCTCATCCATGAGTAACCACACCAAGGAACGAGTTACGATGACAAAAGTGACGTTAGAAAACTTCTATAGCAATCTCATTGCACAGCACGAAGAACGGGAAATGAGGTAAAATCTGTTTTAGGGTGGAGGAGATAAGTGCGTTTCTATAGAAGGGAGAGGATATTATTAGTGGAATTGTTTAATGGGAGCTTCCCTGTAAACATTTATTCTCCTACATTGTGGCTTAAATGCAACTTACTTTAGTATTATCATAACCATGGTTATATTTTAGGGGCTCTGATGAGCAAAGTACTTGCTGAAAGGGCTCAAAATTAAACAGTGCAAAAATGTTTAGCTGGAGAACATTATAAATTAAAACAGAGTATCCTTGCAATTCTGCATATTTTGTCTTAAATCCAGCAGTTTGTTAGACCAGGTTTTATAAAAAAGCCATATGGTTGAGGCTAAATTGAGGAAAAATGGGGGTAAGGCATCTTTTTAAAACTGTAAATGATATTAAAAAATTCATGTAAGTAGTAAAGAACAACTTCAGCCCCTAAAAATACACCATCTACTTTTGATCTTGATTTTTTTTTTTTAATTCCCCTTGTAAAACCTTTGTAGCTTTAAGAGATCATAGTGACCAAGTTTCATTTTATGTCATAAAATGTGACTTAAATACTGATAATCAAAGGGTATTAATCTCTTCAGAGGTGCTCAGAAGCCACAGAAAAAGTTTAGCTTGTTTTGTAGCATTTTAAATGTGTATGCAAAAGGAGTCTAAAAAGAGCTGTTAAGTAATGAGTGATGAACTATTCGTTAATAATCTTCAGAAATCCTGATCCTCCAAGATGCTGAGTACCCTCAGCTATCATTGGTTGCAGTGGCACGTGTAAAATGCAGCCTTTTGACAAAAAAGGGTTCTCTAACTATAACTATAACTTTCAGAAAGGCTGAGGATTCCCTCACTTGTAATTTAATGACAGAAAAAGCTAACTTAATCATTATGAAATGCTCACTGACAAAAGTAAAACAGGTACTGAACACCCCCC
>NW_017728934.1:907452-943164 GCF_001723895.1 Crocodylus porosus
GGAAATATTGAGGTAATAAAGGCTGGGTTATCTATGAGCTTTTTAGTGCCAGTAATGAATAATTTTTAGATTCAGTCTAAATCAGGAGTTTCAGTGGCTTTGCTCACATTTCATGTGTGATTCCTTCTGCTTTGTGTTATCTACCCTACTTCCAAAGCCTTGCTATAAAGCGGCCTTCTCTCTGTAAGATGAAGATTTGTGTGCATACACATTCATTAGATTTGCATTGTGAACGTGATTACTTTATGATTGCACACTTAAATCTGAATTCCATGTCCTATCAGAATGAGATGGAAGGAAAAACTCACCTTTGGGTATAAAGTAGAACTGCGTCAACACTGTTTGATCTATGAGTTACTTCATGTGAACTGCCTGTATGTGAAGGATGGTAGGCAAATAACGGGAAAGCAGTTTCAGTAGGGGTGATATAGACATGTTGGCCTAAAATGTTATCATAACTCAGCAGTTTCTTAGTGGTACTGGAAGCAGGAGGAGGATCTTGCAAAGAATGACTTGCAAAAAATGACAGAAGTTCTTTATTGAATCAACAGTATACGCACTGAAAAATTCATAAAGAAATTTGCAATGTGCTTTGTTCTGGGAACTCTCCTTGGCATCTGTAATGTCTAAATCTGAACAAAAGTAGGCTACAGCCTCCTTTGCCCTGAGAAGTCAGGTGGAATTCAAGTTGTAAATGCATATGAATACAGTAAGGTGGGGAGAATCACTAATACCAATTCAGGCAGGTTGCATTCCACCTCCCTAGTATCTCAGCATCTTGCAAAAATAAATGAATTTATCCTTTCTGGTAGGGAATTTATTTTATGCCTTTTATTGATAGCAAACTGCAGCACGGAGAAGGCAAGACCCAGATCCATGAAGGAGTTTAGGTTCTGAACTCCTTTTTAAATCGGTGAGGGACCGATTTAAGTAACTTTGTGTAGTTGAGGAGGGTAACTTCTTTCTCAATAATAAACCAAATCTAGGCCTAAGTGTGTTCCTCATGTGATGCAAGAAATCATTGGCAGAGCTAGAAATTGAGCTCATACCTCTGGAATCTTGGTTAAGGATAACCATAGATCACCTTTGATAAATTAAGGTATGTGAAATTTCAGATAGATGGTTTAGTTTAGCAAAATCAGAGGGAAGATGGTGAAATTGGACTTCTGATAGTAATTTTGCTATTGGCTTAACTCTGAAAAGCATCTGTAAATCTATTTTTTTCACTTTGATATTGCCTTATTTCAAGGGACATTTTTTGGAGACTGGACGCACACCTTGCTGGAGTTATTTGACTCCGGGTGACTTTCCTGCTCAGAGCGGGGGGGCTGGACTTGATGATCTCGCAAGGTCCCTTCCAGCCCTAAACTTCTGTGAGTCTGTGAACGTGCAATAGACGTCAGTTGTCTACACATCTGTAATCTATATAAATACACCCTTTTATGTATGAATGGGTAAACTGAAGCAGAGAGGTTGGAATTTCATGATTGGTTTGATGCTGGGTAAGTTAGGAACAGAACATGAGGATCCAGACTTCCAAACTCTTAGCTTTTTGTTCAAGATAACACTCCCATGTTAAAAGTATATGTGCTTTTTTTTTTAGCATTGTTGAAGAACTGAACATTCCTTATAATTGTATTTCCTGTTTCAGACAAAAGAAACTAGAACAGTTGATGGATGAGGAAGGTTTAAAGGATGAAGAGGTAATGACTTCAAGAAAACAAGCTTTCTGATCGAGAGCTAATGATTATAGTAGTTTTAATTTGTTTATGAAGATCGGTGGGGGTGTTCACGGAAGAAACTTAGACTAACCATGTGACTCTCATTCTCTTTCTCTTTGTAAACAAAATCTAGAAGAGACTTAGGAGATCAGCACATGCCCAAAAGGAAACCGAGTTCCTTCGCCTAAAGAGAACAAGGCTCGGCTTGGAAGATTTTGAGTCTTTAAAAGTAATAGGCAGAGGAGCATTTGGAGAGGTAAAAACAGGAAAAACATGACTGCTGTATAAAAGTACTAGCATAATAAGGACTAGAATGCATTGAAAGGCCTTAAATCAGTATACGCAGTTTGAAGGCAAATGACATGAAAATAGCTGCTGATGGTTTAGAATTTGACATGCATTGAGTCTGCTTTTATGCCATTTTTAAGTCGGTGCTTATGTATATTTTAAAAGCATATAATTCTAGTAATGGTTGACAAACCTGTATGTTAAAGTTCTATCTACAGAAGAGGTAGATAGATAGCAGCCTGCCAGGTTCTTCATGTGGTATTGCTGAAATACCTTAATCCTAGATGTGGAGGGTGCAATGATAGCTGAGGGGCTAGTTATACTGCACTTAAATGCTGGAGAAAATTGCCTGCCAAACAGCATTTAGACCATCCAGTTCATTTCATATAGGCTGCCAAATGCCATCAGAAGGAATCAGCCTTATTACAATGATCTGTTGTCCTAGAACTAGTGTGCTCTGTATTTCATTACCGTACCATGAGCCATCAGATGCTCTTTTCTGCATCTGATGCTACTTTTCAAAACAAAACTGAACCGTTTGTTTTACGGGTATAGGTCATAGCCGTGTTTATCTAAGGACACAGGCAGTCAAGGTTTTTTGGGTAAATCTGATATCTTGTATTAGACCAATTCAGATAGTTGGAAAAATCCTTCTTTGCAAGCGTTTGGGTACGAATACTCTTTGAAAGATATTTGTACCTGGAAGCTTGCAAAGAAGGATTTTTTTCAATTGTTTGAGTTGGTCTAATACAAGATATTGGATTTGCCCAAAGAACTTTGTCTCTGTTGAGCATTTAGTACTCGGAATGCTCTGAAAACAACACTGGGGAGGGGGCAGGAGGAAGTTTCCATAGGAAGGATATATTCGTGTCTTTTTTTTTTTTTTTCCACAACTTATAGGTACGGCTTGTCCAGAAGAAAGACACAGGGCACGTGTATGCAATGAAAATACTACGCAAGGCGGACATGCTTGAAAAAGAGCAGGTGAATGATATTATTAAGTAGTGTTGCATTTTTCCTCCTTCAAATCTTTTTCTGTTCCATTTGTAAATTTTAATTACTGCATGACAATAGTGGGTCTAAATTTAAGGGATAATTGCAATATAGTTTTGCAAGCTAAAAATTGTGTTCATTTTCTTCTTCTAACACTGCCACCTTCACAGACTTTTCAGGTTACACTGGAGATTTGAATGCCCAGTTTTCCCTAGGCTGCCTTTGAACATTTTAGCCTTTTGATTTAAACTTTACAGCTTGTCCAAGTCTCCCCCCACCTCATTTTCATCTTTAAAAAATTCTGATAATGTTTATGGGGATGTGGGGGAAGTAAATAATTATAATGTTGGTGATTGATTATATAGATGTACTAATATCTGTATTTATTAAAATATACATGTACTTAGTTTAGATTTGTTTATATGCTTAAAACAACTTAAGCTGTCATTTAATGGATGCTACAATTGTATTAGCTTTTCCCAAAAAGCATTTCATTCTGATGTGGAATTAAGACTGGAAATTGGGCTTTAAAGTAACGGTTTCCCCACTTTGAAGGGGACATAGGAGTAACTGTAACTTAGTATAGTGAGGTAGCAGAAGGCAGAGTAGAAATGCACATGATAGACTAACTATAAGCTTTCGTGATCAAGAGCTTACTTCCTGATTATAACAGATTATATTCTTTTGTACTACATCCTGTGATACTGCACATCTCTCTTTACCATCAAGTGTGTGAGCACATCGATAAAATCTTCAGATTAAGCCGGAAGTCAGTCCTTGTTCAGCACCAACAGCAAATTCTCCTTGTGGGCTCAGTGCTAGGAACATTACCATAAATTGCCAGTAAGGCCAGTGGTCATGTGTTGACCTTCTTGCTCAGTTACTCATGTGGGTAGTTCCATTGGAGTCGGTGGAACTAGTCACATAAGTAGCAAGTATAAATGAGCTGTTCAGGGTAGTTCAGTGTTAACAGGTGAAGAGTCTGTGCTTTTCTGCTATACCTTTTTCTAAAAGCAATTGTAGACCAGACATTAAAAGGATGCACTCAGGTTAGAAAGTTACTTTTCCCTCTGTTTTAACTATGAGTTACAATTAACACAGGAAATTACCATAACTGAAAGAGATTGAAAGGGTGGGGAATCTTACTCTTGTTTACTTCTGTGCTTTCAGTGAGACTAGTCTTCTTTCCCCTCCCGCAAGTAGTATTTTTTTTTTCTGTTTCTTTCATACCCAGATCAGAAAGTTTGTTTCATTTTTTAAAATGAGGAAAGGTTAGGATGAAAATTGTCTGGGAATCTGGAGATACTTTATTCCATGTTAAAATGATTAGATTTCAATATGATGTTGTTCCAAGATTTTTTTTTTAAAGACAAAATGTTTAAACTTCATTTTTTTTTAATACAATTCTAGTTAAAGATGCTTTTAGCATGGGTTGGTTGTGGTTATGCAGGCTTCCTAAACTGTTAGGAATCATTTTAGCTGAACTCACATTTTAGAGCTCAAAACAAAGTTCCTTAGCTTGGATGAGTGCTAAATTATAGACCTGAGTTTTTCCCCCTTTTTTTCTAGTTAAAGGAGTCATAGCTAGTGTCTTATGTAAGTACTGTCTATAGAACCATTCTAACCTAAATCACCCTATGGCTTATCTGCACAGGGAAGCTTTCTGGCACAGCTCATCTAATGTAATTTTACTTCTTTAAGTCTTACTGATATAACTCCTTGTGTAGACACTCATGCAATACAAACAGCACAAGAATTTATGATAACAGCAGTATTTTTTCCTATTAAGTCAGGGTCTTATTTAATTCCAGAAACATTTGCATATCTAAAACAATCCACAAAGAGAACTCTTAAGTATTCCAGTGTCATTGGAGCATCATTGAGGCTAATAGATATTTTGCACCTGAAAAACTTTCTGTAATTCTTAAAGGAAAATCCTCCTGTAGATTTCTCGCAATGGAAGTCTTAGAATAGAAATAGTTTGCAAATCTGTGTGCTGAGGAGTCAGCCAGTGGTCTAAGGTAGGGGTTCCCAACCCCCAGGCCGGTTGGCTTGACTGCCAGTCCGGAAGTGACTGCCATACTGCGGACTGGCAGCCAACCCCCCTTTTTTTTTTTTTTTTCCCCATACTGAGTATATAAAAGGGTTGGCTGCCTGCCCACAGTATGCTGATCACTTCCAGTCAGTTTGTTCGTCCGCAACATAAAAAAGGTTGGGAACTCCTGGTCTAAGGAATTCAGTAAGTATCTTAAAAAAGAAAGTGGATGAATGGCAGTGGCCTGTATTCAAGGATTCTGGCTCTTTGTTTTAAGCTTGATGCAGTATTTTCTACCTAAAAATATTGAGGTGCAACGATGTTTCAATTTCTGCTGTTGGAAATTTGACAACTTTTTGGTGGGGGGTTGGTATTTTGCATTTTCTCTTTTGGAATAATTTACTTTTGTGTGGAGAGAAAAAAATTCATCAGATAAAATGTAAGGCTTATAACTAATTGAATTCATGCATTTCCAGGTGGGCCATATCCGTGCAGAACGGGATATTCTAGTGGAAGCAGACAGTTTGTGGGTTGTGAAAATGTTCTATAGTTTTCAAGATAAGCTGAACCTCTACCTTATCATGGAGTTTCTGCCTGGAGGTAATTAGTTGAGAACAAAAGGTCACTTTGACTTTTGTTCTTTGTCTCTTCTTCCTCAATAACCAACCTTGTCTGTCTTTGTTACTGATATTTGTTCATGTAACTGCTGCCTATCTTGGGCTATATTGTGTAAGGAACTGAGCCGTTCTTAAGGCCTCCTGGCTTTGGGGAATTGATCTACTTGGTACCTTGAAGGACCTGGCCCATGGTTATGGGTTTATTCTCTGTGTGCCCTCTTTCACAATTGTGCTAGCTGCAGATGTTTGAGAACTGGGTCAAACATCTGCTAATTCTTAGACTTTTACATCTAACAACTATTAGAATCATAATGTACTTTCTGTTTTCTAACCTTTTGCTTTTAGTAGGCTGGCAGCAGCAATAACCATTAGGGGATCTTCTTTTGGGAACTGAGAATAGGTTGACTTTTTAAAAAGTCAAAATTACTATAGTGTACAGAGTATGTGAATGTTCGAGTCTTGCAAGTTTTCATTCTAATGATGTATTACGTGATTACTAAAAAAGAAAGCTTTCTGACTTGACATTGTGCCATAACACAGTTTGTTCTAGATAAGAATTCTGTAACCACAAATGTTTATCTAAGATTCAGATTCATAGATTGCGAGGCTGGAAGGGACCTCAGAAGATCATCAGGTCCAGCCCCCTACACTAGGCAGGAAAGACAGCTGGGGCCAGGTGACTGCCCAGTCTCCTCTTGAAGATTTCTAGGGTAGCCGATTGCACCACCTCTAGAGGGAGCTTATTCCACAGTCTGGACACCCTAACTGTGAAGAAGTTTTTCCTAATGTTGAGCCTGAAATGGTCTTCTAGGAGTTTGTGGCTATTACTCCTGGTTTTTCCCAAGGGTGCCCTGGTGAATAATTGTTCACTGAGCCCTTCATGTACTGCATATGCAATTGTAAGTGGCTGTCCGCTTTGGTTTGAGGGGCATTTCTCTGTACACAACTGAACTTTATGGTAATTGAGTGGTGTGTGTCTAGGACAGCTGTAATACAATTTTCTAATTTGATGGGAGTGAAATATGGAAGAAGCTTACTAAATTGCAGTTGCAAAAACTGTACGATGTGACTGGATGCATCTACACAAGATGCTGTTGTGCAGTAGCAACAAGCTACTGCGTAATAGTGTTGGCCGTAGTAGTAGAATGAGCTACTGTGCAGTAGTGTCTGAAAAAAAGCCATGAGGGGACGGTACTGCGAAGTCATTTAGTCAATTGCTTATGCAATGACAGCACGGTAACAACTGTGCAGTCTGCTGCTTGTGTACATGTGGCCACAGTGTGTAATCTCTCCAGTAATTCCTTTTCTTCTGGCGAAGCAGTAGCTGACTGTTGCAAGGTTTCCTATATCTGTTACTCTTATGTCATCTGATATGGTATCTGATGTTGATGAAAACTAAACTAAATGAATCCAAATATCATAGGACTATAAAAGGTTAAAGTTGAAAGGGACCTCAGAGGTCACATCTAGTTCAACCCCCTACTCAAAGCAGGACCAGCCCCAGCTAGATCATCCCAGCCAAAGTATTTGTCTAGCTGGGTTTTGAAACCCCCTAGAATGGAGCTTCCACCACCTCTCTGGCTAAGCGCCTGTCCCAGTGCTTTACTACCTAACTGATGGATGAATGATATTCTTCCTAATATCTAACTTAAACTTCCCTTGCTGCAAGGGAATGGTTGCTTGTTCTGTCACGTGCCACCACTGAGAATAGCCTAGCTCCATCTTCTTTCGAACCCTCCTTTAGTCTCTTCTCTTTTAAGTCTCTTCTCAGTCTCCTCTTCTCTAGACTAAATAAGCCCAGTTCCCTTAGTCTATCTTCATAAGTCCTATCCCCCGCCTCCAAACCATTTTGTTGTCCTCTGCTGGACTCCAATTTGTCCATGTCCTTTTTGTAGTGGGGGGCCCCAAAACTGAACGCAATACTCCAGATGTGAACTTGTTTTGACATACCTCTTAAATTTCCATAACTGATTAATTCTCCAAATGTAGTATTTAGCAGATGGTCTCTCGGTGATTCATGCAAACTATTTGGCATCTGTTGCGTTCATTTCTTTTTAATTGGATGTCTTCATACGTTAAAAAATTGCTGCTTACAACTTTTTGCTAAGTACAGAGGGTCGAAAAGGCTAAGGCTGAATCGATTCAATCTTCTCAGGTTAGTCTCAGCTGGGTAGACTGAACTGATAAGGAACTGAACAGACATTCACTTTTGATTCTGGGAATGCAGCCAGATGCCTGCAGTGGTCCAGGCCAGGGAGCTCTAGAGCATGCCTCCCTGCTTGCTGGAACAGACAGCTTGGGCCAGGCTAGCCTGCCCACCCCACAAAGGGGGTTGGGGCATGTTTGGGGAGGTGGAAAGCATGCTGGGGGGCTGAGAGTTACCTTGAATCTGGAGGAGATCTGGGACAGAACTTCAGTAAACCGATTTAACCTAAATCAGTTGAGTCCATCTACATCCCTCCAGGTTTATCTTAAACCAGTTTCAGCCATTTTGAAAGTGGTTTATGTGCACTGACCTTCTGTTGTGTTCAAGATATGAACTGGTTTCCAGCCACTTATACTGGTTTGTGTAATTTCTGTCCCTAGGTTTATGTCACTAAACCAATTTCTAACTCTTATTTGCTGTTGAGGCCAGTTGATGGCCTGTGGTCACTGTATTTTTTTTGACTGTCATGTGGAAGAAAAGCTGGGTGATAACTATGTTATGTTAAAGAGAGAACCTGTATTAACTAGCTTTTAAATTATTTATTTGCATTGTGCTGAGGTCTCGCATCAGGTCAGCATTGGACTGTACTTGTATACAGGTAATTTTGGCCTCTGCCCCAAATTCTCTGAAGCCTGTTAAGCTTTATATTCATTGTCTCATTGCTAAATGCTTTTAACTAAAGAGATGACTGAGTTTGAATATAAATATGCAAATGACTACTACTCGTGTGTTACCAGATGCATTTCTTGAGTCCTTGAATTTGTATTACTTGGATTGCATTTGCTTCTTTGTAAACTCAGCCTAAATTTAATGAAAAGGAAAATAGTGGCATTAGTTTAATGGTATATATCTTCAAAATTAGTAGGAAGCTAGAGCTGAATCTGTTTATATTTACTTTATGCTAATTGGTGGTGGGCTTTTTTTAGGTGATATGATGACACTGCTGATGAAAAAAGATACCCTAACAGAAGAAGAGACTCAGTTTTATATAGCGGAGACTGTACTGGCCATTGACTCCATCCATCAGTTGGGCTTTATCCATCGGGATATAAAGCCAGACAACCTTCTCTTGGACAGTAAGGTACAAAATATTAACTACTAGATGGTGTTTGGGTAGCAGTAAAGAGACTGTAAATCTTAATCTCCCTCTTAAATTCAATATGCAGTACTGTGATATAGGGTACTACCACTTAATCTCTTCAAGGTCACGCAAAATTGATGTTTTACTTCCCCCAAGCACATTAAAGATAATGACGGAAGTCGGCTCAGCCTTGAGTTCTCAGTACCTTATTTTGAGTGATTCTCTGTGGCAGTTATTTTGAACTATTTTTGGTTATTCTGAGTACAGTTTTAAAGCACGCTTTCAGTTTCGTTTCTCCCTCCTTAGTCCAATATACTTCCTTTATGATCTGACATCTGCTGGGCCACTGCTTGCCAAATATTGAGTAGTGCGATTTACATTTAAATGTGGAGTTGTAACTGATCCGTTAGCTTTTCACTCTTGCTAGTTCTTATCTCTGGTAGAACCAGGGCATCTTTCTTCAGGGTGGTCAGGTTACTCGGTTACTTCTAGGTGTTTGCAGCAGGTAATACCTGGGGAGTTTGGGTATTTCAACACCCTCCTATTGCTAAGTAAAACTAAGTATTTAATTTGTGTGGAAGGAGTTTACCAGCAATAAATATTTACTGCCTAGTTAATTCTAAAACAAGGTAAAACTAATTAATATTTGGTATTGAACGTAGCCTCGTGGGCATAAGGGAGTGCGTATACATCTACAAAGTCAGGATTTAGAATTTTAGAAAATATTTGCAATGCTTTCTACTTGTGGTGGACTTTTGAATCTATTACGGAGTACCATAACACGTAACCCCTCCATTTTTGTGGCACAGGAGGGACTAGAACTTCCTTTGGAGACTGCCGTTTGTTTTATTAAACAGCATGATGCCTTCCTTCAAGGTATTATGGGTCTAATCCTGCAAGATGCAAGGTGCCCTTGGCGCACTCAGGAGTAAATGGTCAATAGGACTGTGATCAGGCATTGACTTGTCTGCTATGTATTATTATTATTAAGCTGTTTCAACATCTTCAGTTATACTAGAACAGGACATAGTACATAAGCCAAGAAGAATTTTGGCATCTGAAATAATTGGAAAGAAACAGCTTTGTTCTTTGGATCTGTGTCTTAAATTGTTTCTACATTTTTGGGTCTCCATCTCCAGGGTCATGTGAAGCTATCAGATTTTGGTCTGTGCACTGGACTGAAGAAGGCTCACAGAACAGAATTCTACAGAAACCTGAACCACAGTCTTCCTAGTGACTTCAGTAAGTTCTCTGAAATGAGTACCAGTATTTTATATTCTTTCATCCTATGATGATTGACTTCTATTGCAAAATACCGCAGGTGTGTAGAACCTTGTTGTGGATTAGAAGGTGACTAGTGAATTGGGTAGACTGCAAAAACAAACCTGGCTACTGTGTTCTCCCAAACCTTGGTGATCAGTAGTAGAAGGAAAAAGATGCTAGTTACCTTTATTTTGCGTTACTTAGACTTTGCTGTTCTGTATGATGGCTCATTGCATTTAATGCACCCTGATTTAAATCACCAGGGTAAGAAGAGTCGAAGATACCTTGATTGGAATGAATGAGTCTAATCTTGTTTTGCATTTGTACTGATTCCCCTAAAAAGGTTGCATTTCATTAGTTTGTAACTGTTAAGATGTTGACTAGCAAACGGTGCCTTCAGTGCTAAATTTAGTACTTTTTTTCTGCTAACCAGAAGGATGCAAGTAAATAGATACTTATTTACACATTTCTATAGTTTAACATATGTTTAGTCATATTCTTAATTTTTTTGTATATTAGATTAATATCTTATGTCTTGTGTCAAGCTGCTGTCAGACAGAAATTAGACTCTGATTAAGATCGTGAAACACAGCATTTTGAAAGTTGTTTTAATTTACTGAGGATGTTTAAATATGTTAGCTCTATGAGAGAGATTACCAAACCATGCTTTCATTTAGAACTAGCTGCTTTGTTCAACAAAGGTAGCATGTAATATAATTGTTTCCGGTGCTCATCTCCTTTAAGACGTTAGACCTGATAGATCTTAGGCTCTCATGTTTACTTTTATAGATTGGAAGAGGAAAATGAGGTTTTCCTGCTTTTTTTTCCAACTCTGAGTTGGTTTCTCCACTTTTAGTTCAGTTCAATAATTAGGTCAAAGTGAAATAAAATTCTTCTCTGCCCTTGCAGAAGAGGTTACAGCTGTTAAATGCTATTTTATCATTTTGGCTTTAGGTGTTTAGCCAGTGACTTCCCCCAGCTCAGTAGAGGTTTTTTTTTGCCTGCCTTTTAGACCTCAGCAGTGAGCATGTACTGCTTGAATAATTAATATAAATGATTTGAGTAGATTACCATAAACTGTTTTTAAGGCATAAGCATATTATAGCTTCAGATTTTAACTTTATGTTGGTTTATTTTTAAAAAAGAAACATTATTTAAATTTACTTTTTTTTTCTTTTATTTTACCTACCTGCGTACCTATGTACCTGCATGCCGGGGTAATAGGGCAAACCCTGCCATGCCTCATTTGAGTCATGGCTTAACTTTTGGAATATGTGTTCTTACACATCAGCCTTTCAAATAGGTTTTCATCTCAAGAAGGGCTGCAGCATGGCAGCTGAGCAAACGGTTCGTCATTGTGGCTGCAGTTACTAGATAGTTACATGTGTTGTTTAAAGTAGGGAAGGCTGATGCTTTCCGTTCTGTCTCCATAGTGTGGAAGCTTTAACTGGACCTTCAGTGTGTTAATTCCTGGGGCTTTAATCTAAACAGATCCTCCTGATTTTAGGCCCTGAATCCTACTTTAATGTTTATGAACGGTAGTCAGTCTTGACTATATCAAAACACTTTAATTCAAGTGATCAGGACAGTTGTGTGACTTTGGCTGCCATCCAGTTCCAACTGAAAGGGAGCACCCATTCCAAAAAGTTCACCCGTACAGGTAGTATTGACTGGCTCTTTGATAATCTGTTTTTCACTTCTCAGCTGTAGAAGCTGAACACCTTTCACCTCTGCAGGTAGTGCCTTCAGGTCAGGGTTGAGGTGTGCTAGAAAGACTGGTAATACGTCTTTCTTGCTACTTTATCTGCTTTCATTTCTGTGGATAGTGAAGCCTTTGTTCTCTTGGGCTCTGAGTCTGACTTCTCACTTGAAGTTTATTTGCAACAAGTATATCTGAGGGAAAGGGTTGTCCTGTATTGGGTCTCTTGCTGCTGTCGTGCTCTGCAGCTTCAGCACTTGCACCGTAAAATTACTGTACATTTGGCTATACCCAATATATATTACTTTTATAGAAGGCGTTTTTCAAAGCACTTGAGATCTTAGTATCCAACTTGGGCTGTCCTCTGTGTCTGTATGGCAATTACAAAACCTTGAAATGTCAATTTTTTATGTAGTTCTATGAAAGGACTGGATCTTTTTGGAAATTTACAGGAGTGAGACTGAAGGATGGATTTTGAGCGTATGTTGTTGTAAAGCTTATGTTGTGCTTGGGATTTATTGCAGATTTATGGGGGTATAACTGAGCTCAGAATTTATCTTTGTTTTAAAAATGCCTTCACTCCCTGAAGAGAGTATTTTGATTGTGGAATTAATGCTTCTGAAAGCTGGGTTTCTTATGGAAGGGCCAGTTGCATGCTGAGCACAACAGCTAGAATGCTGCTGTGTGGGGCACTTGGGAGTCGAAATGATAGGATCTGCAAGCTGTTGATGAGCTAGGAGTAACTCTACCTGTCTGTTGGACTTTGAGGATATATGACTTGGGCAGAAATTGGAGGAGGAGGAAAAAAAATTAAGCAGTAGTGACATTCATGTGTCCTGGTCTCCTTTAGCTTTCCAGAACATGAATTCTAAAAGGAAAGCAGAAACTTGGAAGAGAAATAGACGTCAGTTGGTAAGTACAGTTCATCTGGCTGGAAAGACACAGCTGTGAGCTCTGAAATGGAAACAACTTGGCTTTTTAATATTAAATATGGTTGTCATTAACCCAGTAGTGCATTTTAAAACTCTTTAAGCCATACTTGGAACGTGTGTGTGTATAATGCACTTAACTTAGTGAATCCCCTGGCTTGATGGTTTTATGGTGCCACTATGGCTAAAAATAGCAAAGTTCTTGGCCACTTTCGACATAACATTGCCTTTTGGGAACCTGCTATCCCAACCTGAGACTGATGCTTCCTGAGAAATGAGGGGATGGGTGGACCAGCACTGTTTGTTTGCATCCTCCTGCATGTAGTGGTGACTATCAAGAAGAATTAATGAAAAAGAGCATGTGTTCATATGTAGCTGAAACTATCAGAAAAAACCCAGAGGAGGAATTTCCAGCTGTTTGTGTTCAGTGGCAATGCAAATGTTAGAGATGGACGTAAGCCATGCCTTCAGGTCTGAGCAAGGCTTTCCTGTGACCACCTTAGAATTTGTCCCATTCCAGGGGAAAAAAGGGCTGTTAGGCTCCAAGGCTTCTAATGTCGAAGGAAAATAAAAGCATTAATATCTTCACACATCTAAAATAAATGGCCACAAACAGCTTTGCTTTGCAGATTCCTGTATAGATATTCCTTTTGGAAAGACCCTTATGTCTTTTTTTTGTTTAGCATAAATACCCATTGTTGTAGAAAAGAAATCTCCAAAAGTATGTAACTGAAACCATTCATTTTCAGGCCTTTTCCACAGTGGGTACTCCAGATTACATTGCTCCTGAAGTATTTATGCAGACAGGATACAACAAGCTTTGTGACTGGTGGTCGCTTGGAGTCATTATGTATGAGATGTTAATTGGTAAGAAGCAATGTCTGGTCTGCTAATAACTTCTTTTCCGCGTGGCTTTGGTTATGTATTTTGTTACGTTAGACATTTAGAGCTTTTAGAATCTAGGCTTCTTAGCACACATACGTTGGAGGATCTAGGGCTCCATGCACACTTTCACATTAAGCAATTTTACTTTCTGCTGTTCACCTTCACTTTACTCCAGATTTTTATCTCGTAAATATCCCAAGTGCGGTCACTGGGTCTGTCCTCCTGCACACCTTCCTGAGTATAGATTTCAGTAGCCACAAACCATTCTTTACCTTGCAGGACAGCAATTGCTCTCTCTCTCCGTCTCCAGGTTATCCTCCTTTCTGTTCTGAGACCCCTCAAGAAACATACAAGAAGGTGATGAACTGGAAAGAGACTCTCACCTTTCCTCCAGAAGTTCCAATATCTGATAAAGCCAAGGATCTTATTCTAAGGTACCAGCCAGGCAGTAGTTATCACATGACTAGCTTAACCAATACTATTTATTAAATATTACTAACTCCTTATCTCACCTGAATGTATGAAAGACTTATAACTCGCCTAATAGAGAGAGTCTGTGCTTAAAGCTGTTGCTTAATTCAAGGAGATGTGTTTTTTATGGTTTTATAACAATTGGCAAACAGCAACCAAACTTCTCCTCAAGTTCATAACTGTTACTGGCTTTCTTCAGTTTGCATCTCTTAAAGGATTACATTATTGAAACTCCTTCGTTAAGTAAGGAAGTTTCATATGTCCAAAATGCTACAAGATTCATACTCCCAATACCTTAATTCTATTTTCTGCATCTCTGAATTTTGCAGAAACTTGACTTTTATAATTCTAAGAAATAAAGAATGAGGATAATTTAACTGCCTGTATATAGACCACTTTCTCTTTGCAATGGCAAAGGATGTTTCTGAAACAGTCAAGGTTCTTACTTAATTTGAATTGTTGGTTTTTCATCAAGTGTTTTTGGAACATTTGCGAGTGGTGGTAAGTTCTTTTGGGACAGTTATAGGTGATCCAGATAAGCTCATGTCTCAAAATGGGATTTGCCCACTGTGCTTTCACACACTGCCTTTATGAAGGACATGATAATTCTCTTTCGCTCTTTGCCAACATTCATGTTTTCTGTGAGAGCCATTCACCAACACCAAAATGTTCCTTCCTGATCTAGATCAAGATAAATGTATGCAATAAAATTTGGACAGAGTTTAGGGAATATACATTCTGTCCTACAAACTTCCCGGAAATGCTTTTCTTCAGACTTGGCTGTGGGGTGCAGCTGATAGTGTATTTAGAGCATAGTTTATGCACAAGTTCTACTGTGCGCCAGGTTGTTTGTGAAAGACTATGCAGTTGCTTGCCTCTGTCATAATCACATACCTAATGTTTCTAATAATTTTTAATCTATGATCAATACTTAGTAATAGTTGTACAGTTTGTTGGTGTACTGTTGCCCTCTACTGGCCTACATTTTATTAAAACTTAAATAGCCTACACTTCCATCTCTGCTTTTACGTTCCTTAGAGTTTGTATTTTGCTTTTAACGTGAGAACTCTTATAATTAAGTATCTCTAATTATAACTTCTTAAATATAGATAAATGCCTTGCACTTTCTAAACAGAACACTTCACTATTTTCACGATTCCTTTTTATACAGGTTTTGCTGTGAATGGGAGCACAGAATTGGTGCACCTGGTGTTGAGGAAATCAAAACTAACCTTTTCTTTGAAGGGGTTGATTGGGAACATATCAGGTAAGATATTGCTGGGCAGTATCCTTTCAGAAATCTTAGTCCTTGTTGAACTTTCTGGCTGGTAATCTAATCACAGTAGACTTGTTGCCAGTGTTCCTTTATTGGTTTAAAAAAACCCCAAAAAACAGTGCTAACTCAGATGTACAGGGAAGTAGGTCTTTGTAATAACCAAGCATGGGAGATAGAAGTGGAATACAGAACTTGATCTGAAATTCCCTGAAATTTGGGCCTTGTTCTTGAGACCCTCCCAAAATGTAGTGTATTCATTGCCTGCCATGTGTTGCCTTAAAATCTAATACTGAGTGTGTTGTTTTTGGCAGAGAGAGGCCTGCTGCAATACCTATAGAAATTAAAAGCATTGATGACACCTCAAACTTCGATGAATTTCCAGAATCTGATATCCTTAAGCCAACAGGTAAATACCTGACTGCAGCCTGTAGTTACCTATTATATACAATAATATAGTGTTTCCTGTTGAAGTTAGATGTGCAAAAATGGCTTAAACTAGCAAGTTTATGGTAAGAATGCTTTTAATACTTACAGATGATTCTAAATGGTAACTTATGAGCTCAGTCCTGCCAGTTGCTCCATGCACTGGACTTTGAGTAAACTGTAGCCAGTAACAGGGATAGACCTTGAAAAGTCGGTGGAAGGATTCATTATGTCTGATTATGGGAATCTGTATGAAGCAAGGCCTTGTGGAAGCAGGCTTTTTTTACTGTAATATCTAGATAGAGGTGGTGTTAAGGAGAACTTCGGACTTAAACCCATAAACAAAAGGAAAACTTGTATTTATCAGACTTATCTTCCTTGTGTAATATGTATTGTGGCAGTGTTACAGCCAAAAGTCCCTTATGGTGGTGACACTGATGCCCTTGCCTGCTTTTTTTTATATATATATGAGACACTTCACAATTATACACACCCAAAATCATGATTGTCCCTATGCTGTTACTAATGACTGTTTGTAAATGTGTAGTTGGAATCTGGTGCTCCTCTGGGCACGTGAGGGTGAGGTTTAACATATGCAGATTTACCATGTGGTAGATTTAATGTTGTCATTGGAGTGGGTCTGCTTTAATCAAAGACTGCTTGACAAAACATTTTTGAATGACCATTGGTAGATCTTTTTGAACATTTTAGTGAGTGGTTTTTAAAAACCCCATAGACTCCAGTGCTTCTCTTGGATTGCAGCTAAGGAATAGAACTGGGCAACAGCATTTTTTTTCAACTTGGGGATGTGATGGGTTTTTAAAGAAAGTTGTGTCTAATATTCTGTAGAATAAGTACCATTTAATGTCTGAAGAAATTAAATCCTTTATCTCCTTGTCTCTTAAGTAGCCACAAGTAATCATCCAGAGACTGACTACAAGAATAAAGACTGGGTTTTCATCAATTACACGTACAAACGTTTTGAGGGCCTGACAGCCCGAGGAGCGATACCATCCTATATGAAAGCAGGAAAGTAGTGTCTTGACCTGGGACTATTTCTGAGCCTTGGATTTTACTTCTCTGTACTGAGATTGTACCCTTCAAAGAAAACCTTACCTGGGGGCTAGAGCTCTTGGAAAAGATGTTCAGCTCAGTATATTGCACACCATTGTTGTTAACCTGGATTTCTTTTTCTGCTCCATTGAAAAGTCTACAAAACGCTCTCACCACCTCTGCTGCAAACAACATTTTGCTGCTTCAGGAGAGAGTGACTCTGATTTCGTGTTTGGTTCCTTACCAGATTGTTCAGTCCATCAGAGACAGAGAGAGAGCACGAGAGCGAGCCTTTCTGTTGTGACACCACGAAGCTTATGGCATTTACAGAGGTTGTTTTAGCAGTCCTCCATTGTGTGACATACTTAACTTGCCAATTCTGCCAGCAGTGTTTCTCTCATGGTTAAGAGCTGTAGTACAGAGGAACTAAAGCAATAATTAAAGCTTAAGGTAGACAACTCCAGTAAATCACCGTGTAGTATAATGACAAAACTTGTATTGCCTTAACCTTAGTTTGTAGTTCTGTTTTTTATAGTGCTTCTCAGAAGCATCTTCAATAGCATTTTTCAGCTCTTTCTCAATTGCCTCAAGTTGTGGTGCACTTTACTTTTGGTACTAAGACAGAGACAGTGGCCCTCAATCCATTAATTTTTTTTAGAACTATGAATTTGTGTAAGGCTTTGCTTTTTCTGAGCAGTGACAGGAGAAACAGTCTACTCGTCTTTGGTACAGCCTATCCATGGAAACGAGCTGAATCTTCAACTGCTGTGAGGAAGAAGCATACATGTAATCAATGTGGGTAATAGAAGAGATTAGTGAACCATAGGAAGTAACAGGAGCAGGCCTTGAGTAACAGGTGGGATGGGGAGAAAGGAAGCATATCCATTTATTTTGAACATTGCTATACATTCCTATGTACAATAGGACAAACCTTGGGGCTTCCTATTATTGCTGCTGTCCTCTCTTCACAGCTTCTAATATCTGCCTAGTCTTGGTCAGCTTCAAAGATAAGGATGATGATGTAAACTTTTGTGGCCTTTAAGCTGTTAGCAGGATGTAACAGCAGTGTCTAGGCAGCAGTGAGTTATGGCAGAAAGCATCAAATTCTTCCAGGTGTTCATTTAAAAATCCTTGTCCAGTGACCTCCCCTTTCCATTTGTGTGTTGTTTCTGTACCATGGCTGAAGTCTTGCAGGGAGATGACCTCTTACCCCACATCATCAGAAAGTCCTAGTACATGGAACCTAATCCCCCTCTTTTACTATTGTAGTTTATGGAAGCACATTCCTTTATGATCAGGATGCTCTCTGTGAGAGCCCCAAAGTGCCTTCCCTTGCCTAAACACCTCTCGGAGCTCTCTAACTTGATCAGACTCATTTGGGAGATTCTGCATCAATGAGCACTCTTTTTTGCACCAGTTTGGGAGCTGTTGTTGCACTCATGGTATGCAAAATGGATTTATAGGTCCACAGCTGTGTGGAGCTGTTTTTTAATTTGTCAAAGCATTTAAATTAATGAAGTTGTTTTTTTAAGTACATATCAACTTAAATTGTTGAAATTCCTGTTGCATCCTATTTTTGGTGCTGAATGCTAGCATATAATAACTCCCATGTTTAGAAGGTAGAGCAATGCCTCAGGGTATTCCAAGGGCTATTGGCTGTATTGTATCCTAGGTTTTTAGACTAGCAAAAGGAAGATAATGGGATTTTGATGTAACTTTTTTTTTTTTATGAGAGCATTGTGGAATATTCCCAGAATAGTCTTTTTAATTGAAGTGCCACAGAGTAAATGTTGAATGGAGGGTGGATCTGAATGCAGGTGTTGTGCTTGACGGAAATGCTAGTTAAGACTGTGGTGACATCTTGTTAACATCCTCTGTCTAAAAACTTTAACTATTAAAGCTTTCCAGAATGCTGCACACTCTGATTTTCCTACTTTGCTGTAGTAGGAATTGTCTCATTCCATTGCCATAAGCAGGTTAAATAAAGTTGGGTTCTGCAGATCCTGAAGTCAGGAGTTGTTTTTACTCGGGCAATGGCATTTTGTCGACAATGGGAATATTCATGTCAGTTGAGGTTCTCATAAGTAAAGGTTTGTAGGATCAGACTGTTTAGCCAGTTCTTTCTTTTCCTGCCCTTGACAGGTTTTTTTTTTTTTGTTTTTTTTTTACTAATTGATGCTTACGTCTCAGATGTGGAAGTTGCTGTGTCCTATTATAATCCATTTTCCTTTAATCCTCATTTCAAAATATGTAGCTAAAGGCCAAGTACAGACATTTGGGGAGGTTAAATTGGGTTCAAAATGGCCACCTGATTTAAACTTAGCTGATCCCTGTGCTGACCTTACACTTAGACCTGGTCTCAGGGACCAGCAATCAGTCTGAACCTGTAACTGCACAAGTTCCATGCATACAAACTGGTCTAAAAATTGCAGAACCCATTTTAAGATAAACTTGGATCTATGCAGTATCAAACTCGCTTAATTTAGGTCAAACCGGTGCATGGGACTTCTGTATGCTTTCCCCAAGTAGCTCCAAGGCCAGAAAAGCCCAGCCCTGGGGTTGCTCTTTTCACCTGTATGATGGAAAGGGGTGGTGCTGCACAACAGCCAGCCCTCTCAGCCACTGTCCTACAAGCCACTTGGGGTAAAATTGCTTTTATCAGTGTTAGCTGCTGCTGGAGCTGATCAAGTAAGTCCTGGTGGGAGGTAGGGCAGGAGGCACGGGGATATAGGTTTGCTTGTGGGGGAGTGGACCCCACCCCACCCACAGGTCATGCCTGTCACTCCCACCCCTTGTGGGTCACAGCTCCCCCCCCCAACTACCCCCACTAGTGTTCCCCCCCCAGTCCTGACTTAATTGACACTGGACAGCCATTTTGAATGAATTTAACCTCCCCCGAATGCCCCTGGATGTCTACTTAGCCTAAGTGGTATGTGCAAATGAACTACTTAATGAAGGGGAGCGAGGCTTTGCTGCACATCGGCTTCTCCATGGTAACTGTCCATGTGGATGCTCTTACCTCCCTGTAGGTGAAAACTAAACTGGTGTAGCTCTACCTTTTGTGAACTAGGAGCGTCATGGCTTAGCTCCTTTTACTGTGGGGTAAAGCATGCATGTGGACAGTTATTGCAAAGAAGCTGATCCACAGTGAGTTCCTGTTCTCTAGCTGCCTGCACATACTCATAACCAGTTGGAAAGGTAAGAGCTGTTACCAGTTTCTTATTTAAGCCTTTTTATTGCAATCTTATTTAAGCCTTTTTATTGCAATTCCTAACAGCTGCTTTGCCTATGTTAAAACTTTTAAGTTGAAAACCCTCCTGAGCTGTTACAAGTTTGAGAGTAAAAGATATTGAGACAGTAGTTGTATTAGAAGCCCTTTCATTGAAGGGACTAGTGTATTTTTTTTTTTTTTTATATATATATACCAAAGACAAGGGAGAATCTGTACATCTTGAGCTCATGCTGATTTGCTGTGAAAATCACTATACAGTACTGTGTATTAGCTATCTCTTGTGTATATTTAATTTCTGAATGTGTTTTGAAACCATATACAGTTTGTGTTTTATTGCTTTTGAAATTAAAGATGGATTTTTTCCAAAGCACTAGGGGTAGTTCAGCCACCCGACTTCTGTAGGCTTTTAATAGCAGTTTGGTGCCTTTGAAAATCTTCCCCCTAACACTGTACCTGTTGGTCATCCCCTTCCAGTAACAGGTTTTCCCTTAAAGATACCTACATTTGTTTTCTACTACATGTGGTTTCTTAGCGACACTAGAGGGGGGGAAAGTGTGTTATTTCCAGGATCCATGCATTACTGCTATCAAAATAAGAGTTTTTATGTTTGCTAGCCAAAGTTTTTTTTTTTTTTTTTTTTTAATAACTTGTTACTGACTTTGTATATTCTCTTACTAGCTGCTAAACTGAAGTCATTACCAATGCCTTCTAGCTTTTTTACCCCCCCTTTTTTCTTTTAAGTTGCAGACATGAGTCTTGCATGAGGCAATCTCCTTTTTTTTTCCCCAACTAGACGTTCAGCAGTAATTCCAGTCTTGTAATATCCTAATGGGAGTGAACATGAGTTATACTGCTAATTTCTCTTTGTATCAGGCCGAACACCAAATTGCACTTAGACGTCACTTATCACTGTGCACTGACTCTGCCTTAAATTGTCAGTCGAAAGTGTTGTGTAGATACTGAAATGTGTTACAAAAACCCAACTGTAAAATTTGGCAAACTTGTTCCGCGTGCTGCTGGGGCCTCAGCAAAGGGCTCCTCAACTTTGTATGGGATGAACTTTTACATTCTGTTGAACTGTGTAAATAGAAAGAAAACTCCTCTTCAATAAACATTAGTTTTGTTAACGTGCGTGGGGTCTTTTTATAAACTGAAATTCCTCTTGCAGATCTCTGAGATTTTATCACAGAAAAGTGTTGTTGTTGTTTTAAATTAGGACCCTCAGCAGAGCTCTGTTCAACTTGGGCACATTTCAGTTTGCTTTAGAGGCTGAAGAATCCACATCTAATTTTACAGATCGCTCAACTCCTTAATCCACTGCAGCTGGCTCGGTTGGACTATGGGGCGACAGAAAACACTGACTGTGAAGGGAATGAGATGCCGTAGGTGAAAAAGATGGTTTGAATGGAGTCAGAGTGCTGAAGCATATGCGTGTGGGCAAAGGATAAACAGTATTTCTGCTTTAACCTGCTTAAGCTAAAGGCTGTATTGCATGAATATGTCATTTCTTGATCTTGGCAGTTTGCAGCTGCTGTCCCTGTATGAGGGCACAATCTGATGCTTGTAACAAACCTTGCTTGAAGGATTGTAGGGGAGAGGGGGGGAAGTAAAGTTTTGTGGATGCTTTGAGAAATAATATAGTGTTACTGAGTTTTAGATTCTGGGCTGAGTCTCCAGCTGGCACAAATCAACATTAGCTCTGCTTTTTGCAGCAGAGCACTGCCAGCTCCTACCAGCTGAGCACTGTTACTACGATATCTGGGATCCTGGTTTTCTCTGTTTTAAAAATGGCAAAATCCACAATTAAAATGAAACATCGTTATATATCTATCTATATCTATATATAGATGTAGATATTGTAACTATATCAATAAAACATTGTGTTCAACTGGACAGTGTGTGTGTGTCTGTGTGTGTGCGCGCATCAGTTGAATACAATGTTTTATTAATATAGTTTTAAAGTAGTTTGGAAGCCTACCACTGCCTCAATCACTATAATAAAATAAATTCTAAATACCTATAATTTTGGGGGTTTTTATCATGGAAAATCAGAGCTCCCCCTGCCACCTTTGCTCACCAGGATGCAGGTCCAGTCCAGCTGTGGTTGAGAGCCACTTACCCCTGCAACTTGCCAGTTTTTGAATATTGGCAAATGGTTAGACTCCAAATTCATTTATCAAAACCTTTTAATGAGACTTTCAGTGGTTGACATTTCCTTGCAGAAGTTTCCATAACTGGCATCAACTTTACCTCTTCATTCCCCTTTAGCCTACACTTAGGAATGTATGTCTGGGCCAGTCTTTGGCACAGAGACAGAGCATGAGTGTTTGACTTCCCCGATGCCAGCTAGCAAATCAGAGCTTTCTCATTGGAGCGGTTTGATTAACATCAGCTGAGCTCCGAGTAGGACGGTATTGAGTACTTTGTGAACTTCAGCCAGAAGGTGCTATGAAACAGTAAAGCTTTTTTGAGATCCTGGTTCATAACTCGGTGCTAAACACACTGGTGCTGTGTTTGCTTTGAGTTCTGTGGCATTTTTTGATTGTAGATGAATATATGCACATTTTTCTAACCTAAAGGGAGGAGGAGAAATTAAAATCGTATCTACAAGCTTTTTGAAGCTCTTTAGGCTTCTCTTTCGCATTGCTCCAGAAATGTTGACTGTTGCTATTCTTGCATCTTTTTGTGAGCATCACATACTCCTCTTACTCTTGTTGAGTATTTGATAACTCACTTGGAGAAAGGAACCTTGTCCTTTGTTACATGAACACAGTGACCAACAGACTGTGGTCTTCATCTTTTTGTGGGTCCTCTAATCATTGTAGTGCCTAGGGCTATCTCTGGATTTAGGTGAAAAGGGCAGGGTGTGTGAATGTCACTTTTCCTATTCTGTGGAAATACTGTGAGAAATCTGTGCTTCCTTGTCTCAAATGATTTTTACCCAGCTTGGTGCATAGCCAGAACATCCTTTTCTTGGAGCTGTCCAGCCTAATGTCTCTGGGAGGGAGACGTGCCAGGAAGGAAGCATAAGACCAGAGCTGTGGCACTGGAATATGTACAGAGAGGATCAGAAAATAAAACGGGAATCCCTTTTAGGTGCAACATTTGAACAGCTATCATTCACCATCCTTTACAGCACTCTTTCTGTTCAATAAAGGAAATGCCAGCAGCATTACATTTTAACACTTTATTATAGAAGTGAAACCGTACAACTGTAGGGTCTTGTAAACACCACAAGTAACATCAAACTAAGTAAAAAGTAACATAAGACCATTGCCTTGTACCTGAATGATGGATAACAGTAAAAAAAAAAAAAAGTGAATGGAGATATTTAAAAAACTCTTCAGTTGAGTTTGCTCTAGAATAATAATAGTAATAAAAAAATCCCAGTTATCCTTAATTAGCTACAAAACTAGATAAAACTACTTCTGGGGCGTTAGCAAAGTGGTGGATGTAAACTGTTTTGTCACTGAATGTGTCCCCAGTGCATCCAAGGTGGTCCGACTGTATGAGCTGTTAAAGGATTCACATGAGGTGCTGGGTGCCCTCAACTCCCCAAATATCCAATGCTATGAGAAGCTCAAGGCCTGTGCACTGATGTTGGTGACAGTACAAGACACTGAGCGGCACCTGAAGCCTTGCAGTGGACAAGGAGACTTTAGGGGTATTCAGTGTCCTGCAGGTTCAGGCCCTTAACATACAAAGAAATGTAAACTCAAATATCAAGCCAGCTACTCAATATTACACATTAATTAAACATCTAAAGTGATGCAGTAATAAATACACAACATAATGCTCATGGGCAGCTTGCAAGCCCCGTATGTTGGTGAGTAATCATCCCACAAGGTCTACTTGTGTCACCAGTATAAGGAAGGGATCCAAACTGGCCTTAAGCCAGGAAGATTGCCGTTCCATGTAGTCTTCCAATACAATACAAAGAAACAGAAATAATGGAAAGTGTGGTGTGTGTATCATCTGCCTGCAAATGCTTAAGGACACTTCTTTGTCCTGCTCTGAGAGGATTTAGAAGCAGATTTTCAAAAGTGTCTAATGGCATCTGAGCTCCTCAATTCCTTCTACTTTCAGTGCTTGAAAATCTGCTTCTCACAGGCACTTACAGGAAGAGGAAAGGTTTTGTTACGCTTCTGAAACCAGGAACAAACCTCTGCGGAAAAGAAGCTATTTTAGGGATGGTTAAACTCGGATACAAATGGAAACTAGAGCCACTAGCAGGTTCTGTTTTTTGTGTTTTTTTGGCCTACAGCAGCATTCACAAGTCTAAGATATTTTGTACTTATTGTCACTTTTATATATGTGAGGAAAGAAAAAACATTCCTATAGCAGCAAAAAAAAGTCTTTGGTAAGAGCCTAGTTTACAGGTAGAAAATAATGAAAGGCTGCTTGGAAGAATGCCTGTTTCTCACTCGTGGGGAGTGGAGAAGCAGCATTGCTGAAAACAGGTGCTTAGTTGGGTGTTTCAGGGCTGATTCTGAGACCCCTTCCTCCAACTATAAACACAGAAATCAAACAGCCGCTGTGCTCAGAGTTTCCATCCAAACTGGCTGCAGCTGCATTTTTTTTTGCTCCTTTTACAAGAGGAAATGAAGAGCCTGTGTTGCCTTTGCACCAGGATGGGAGCTACAGCTATTGTGAACGTGGAATACGTCTGAACTGATTGCAGCATAACGCAGGCTGTCCTTAACCTAGCAGGAAAACTATGGCAGCCCTTGCTAGACTCCATGCTAAATTACCCTGGTGAGAAGCCAGGCAAACTAACCCCTGCTGAATTATGGGCTGCTGTGGTCAAGTCACATCTGGAACCCATGCCTGCTAGTTGAAACCTAGCTTGGCTATCTGTGTGCAGATACCCTCCTGGATTCAACATGGTCTGGGTCTCAAACACAACCTACTGCAATGAGCCAAAAGCAGGAGAAGTTATTTATACTATTTTTCCCAGGTGCACAGCTACTCTTTACAAGGCTGTTCTTACTGTAGTAATACCAGATCTGCTAATGTTATTCTACCCTACATCCTTTACAGGTCAGACAGAATAAAGTCATGCCATTGCTTTCAAACTGGAGGGACGTAGCCAGCCCTGCAAGCTACAAAGCAGCCCAAATTCTACCGTCAGCTGCTCCTGGGGAGTTCACGTTGCCTTCAGGATCCCCGCTGAACGTACATCTGAGGTTGGTGCGTGAGCCTGATGCAACTGATCGTTGAATCATTTTACTGTCCGCACGGCTGTACGGGGAGTTGCCTTCTCTGCTTTTTTTTCTTAATGTGGGGATTCGGGAAGAATCTACGGCTCTCTAGGGTGCAAAGATATCTCTGATAGGCGACTTAGTGACATTCACTCCTTTGGTAAGACATCATCGAGCTTTATTTCCACTCTGTGATATCTGCTACTCTCATTGAGATCAACAGAAATAAAGTCTTCCCTTAATAAAGAAGTGATTCTGTCTTCAGGAGAACTGTAAGCGAGCAGTTGCAGGTGAACATCCGGAGGCCTCTTGGAACACTAGCTCCATCGTTCTCAAGTACAGTAGTATACATTCTGGATGCAAAACCTGTTGGTAGTACACAGTGTTACACAGTCAGTCACAAGTGTGCTATATTTGTACTTGTTGTACGGAAGGGTGGAATCGGTCTTGCTCTGATGTTTGGTCCTCTTGCAACTGATTATCGTTATAGCAGTGGGAAGCATCTAAAATTGAAACAGCTTTTTAATATTCATGGAATTGCCTCTCTCCAAACAAGAGGCTTCTAACGCTTCTGTTCTTCTTTCACAGGTCTAGGTGAGGATTCAACCTCCATCTCTCTCTAGGTACTCCCAAAGCTGTCAGCAGTGGAGGAAAGAACACCATCTCTTCCTTTTCAAGGAGACATTGCTTGCAATCCTGCCTTTCGACTGAGGGAACATAGCTCGTTATTCACATACTTGTCATAGTACACCATAATATAAGCAATTATAAGGAGGAAGCACCTTGCAAGGTGGCGTGTTCCACATCCTGGGATGAAACGAAGCTGAGGAGTCCCCAGATGCCAGAGAACAACTGGAAGGGGACTTGACCCTGAGCCAGTACTAATCGGGAAGATCATTAGCAGCCACATGAGAGAAAGGTGCATTTAACCTATCCAGTTCGTCCACCTGGGGTGGGTGATGCAATAAAATTTCCTGGTCTTCAGAAGCATCGTCACCCACAGCAACCAGGTTCGTTAGAGATTTGCTTCTCACGCACTGGAAGTCGACATGGCGGCTCTTTCCTTCTTCCTTCTCCCAAGACATCTGGATGAATGGGCGCTGCACATAGTTGTAGATAACTTCTGAGCGGCCTCCTGGCCTCCTTTTCACCTTCTCTTTACATGTGGGATAACCTGAAACATAATAAGCTTGTCAAAATCCACCTCTCTGAGCAGTGCTGCCACCCTACGGACCGCAGTGAGTCCCTGCAAGACTACTGGCAGGGTGAGATCTCGCCTCCAGCGCTCTGTAGACAGAGGCTCATATTCCATATTTAGTCACGGTGGGACGTGAGCCAGGCTCACCGTACAAAGCATCTGACTGTAGGTTCCCACAGACAACGTGTTCCCAGCAAGGGGGCTGGGGTCTAAGAGCATTTGCTGGATTGTTTGTGCTTGCTTTGTTTAGGATTTGTTTTTACCTTCAATGCCAATTCGAATATTTTTCAGCCCACGCTCTTTTAACACGGCCTTTGCAACATCACGGTTTTCGATATACTTGAAGAATCTGTACAGCTTGGAACTGTAAAGGACTTGAGAAACAAAATGGATAATTCAGTATAAGAAATGCATCACTTTCTAGCACTCAGCATTAGTTTACCTGTTGAAATATTCAGCCTCTGGCAACTCCTAGCAAGCTGGGTGTTGACAATGTTGGCCTTAGCTTTTCAGAATTGGTTTTTATTACCTATGAACATACCTCATCAAGGATTTTTGGCTTCTCTGATGTAAGTAGTAATACAAGTTACATAATTTGGGGAAAATGGGTCTGAGAATAGTTGTACAGGTTAAGTGGAAAGTCATGTAACTAGTACCCATCTAGCATTGGATGGGTTTATCACATATATTACTTACTCTTTGGGCTGAAAGGTGAGAAGAGCAAAGCAAATGAATAAACCAGTGCAAGTTACTGTGCATATGTGATTGCTCTTTACCATTGGTTTTACCCCCAGTATGTAAGATAAGCTTACGTGATGCAGCTTTATAGTTGAGGGACTCTGTCTTTCACTGTGAAAAATCCCCCAATATACTGTAGTTTGGTTTAAGCTAAGATCCCTATGCATGGTTTTAGTAATCACTCCTCCTTAGTGTTGCCAGATATTAGAGTTATGTTATTTTTAAGCAAATGCTTTCTCTTTTCCCCTCACAGCCCATCTGCTGTGCACAGTGGAGGCTGCTTAACGCTCAGTTGTGATTCTCAGTCTGAGACGGAGCAGCCATTTCCGTGGTATCAAGCTATGATGCCACTGACAAAAGATTATAAGCACTCAGCAGAAGAGACTGATCCATGAGGTGCTGATTTCAATGGGAGCTGAAGAGTGCCAAGCAAATGTAAGACGCATAGGTAAGGAAGGAAGCTCTTATTCCACTGCATTTATGAGCACTGTTGTGCAGTCCTTTCACAGGCAAAACTCCAATTAATACTGACAAAAGCTTTGCTTAGACTAGGGGTATATATCATAGCATTGGAAGAAGAGGAAAAATTATTTTCTTCCACCCAAGCTTTACATCATGTCAGCAGCATGACTGGATATTAATGAAAAAGAAGGCTTGAAAATCAATTGACATAATTTTTGGATAAAATATCAGACTTCACAGCAATCCACTTCCTCAGCTACTGAAACGTCAACAGAAAGAATCAGGCAGCCTAAAAAAAACCCAGTGTGGTTCCAAGTCTTTGCACTGTCCAGCCAAAAGGGGTTACAAGCCCCACAGAAATTCAACTACAGTACTTGGTAGGCCTGTGTGAAGCAGCTACTATTTGCTTTGGATTCGGATTTGGCCGATTCGGGGGACAGTGATTAGATTCGGCAATTCGAATCACGGGCCCAATTCGATGCGGTCAACATCCCTCCTGAAGTGAGGCGCCCAGAACTGGACGCAGTACTCCAGCTGCGGCCTGACCAGTGCCGCATAGAGGGGGAGGATCACCTCCTTGGACCTGCTCGAGATGCATCTGTGGATGCATGACAAGGTGCAGTTGGCCTTCCTGACTGCGTCCTCACATTGTCGGCCCATGTTCATCTTGGAGTCTATAATGACCCCAAGATCCTTTTCTGCCTCTGTGCTGATGAGAAGGGAGTTCCCCAGCCTTTGAATCAATTTGGACCTTTAAATTGGTACCCTGATTCGATTCGGATACGGAGATTCAGCTGCCAAATCGGGCCGAATCTCCTCCGAATTGAATTACCACCTGAAACTTCATGCAGCCCTAGTACTTGGTTTTGGATGTACAAAAAGACTGGAAACTGCTGATCTGCTCCAGCTGACTTTAGTGGGAGATGCCCATGTTTGCATTTCTGAAGATGAGGTCCCTGCTGTGTTTTCAATATGCAGTTTCTCATCTAAAACAAACCCACATGCAGGGAAACCTCCTTCCCCCTTCGTCACAGAGAGTTCTTCAGAAAGCCATTCACTGGCAACAGTCTTTCTCCTAACGCAGCGTGTGGTTTTTGGAACCAATTGCCTGTTCTTACTTTGTGAATATTCCTCTCCCATTGGAGGTGGGTGGTCTTCATCCCAGTCCACGGTGTCTTCATCTGTCAATACTACAATGTGGCATTCACGTTCTCCTTTCTTGGCACTGTCCACCATGATAGGCAGAATTAACTCTTCCAGGAAGCTATCAAACTGCTTGTGAGCGCCATCATTGGAGAGTTCATGCAACAAAGCACCTAGGTGGAGGTAAGTCAAATCAAAATCCTTCACAGAGCTAGAAGAACTTAGCAATTTATTTATGTTTTATGCCAAGCTGATGCTGTCAAGCTAAAATGGGACCTGTGCTTTGGCAGGTTTCAGATGCATCTTATGGAATCAAATAAAAACACTTGCCTTCCTCTAGCACCGTGGTTCTCAACCAGGGTGCCATGGATCCTTTGAAGGGTGTTGGGATGTGTGAGGAATTAAGTGAAGTGTGAGAAGATAAGCAGATAAATGCAACCTCAGTCTTGTCCCTGCCTGGCCAGTCCCATACTTCTAATGCCCAATTCCTCTGCAAGCAGTGAGCACTGTGGTGTATAAATTAGTTGTTTTTTTTTTAAATGGGGTGCCACTACAGTCACAAAAGCTGTGGAGGGGAGCACAAGTCCAAAGTGTTGGAGAGCCATTTCCCAAGCACTTTGTCTGATGCTCTTAAATACCCGATGAACATGAGTGAATCCAGCCTCAGAAATTCCCTGCAAAGTAAATATTTCCCCCATTTTGCAGATGTGAAACTGCAAATGGGGAGCTGGGGGGTGGAAAGGGTGGGAATCAACATCATGTGTCAGAAATATGAGGCTCTTAGTGAAAATTTCTATTTAGGAACCCAAGAGCTTCTAGTCTAATTGCCACAGGTCCTGGGCATACACAACTCTAATCCTCCTGGTGGCAATGAATATTTAGGCCACTTATAAATATACCTACTCAATACAGTTAGGACAGACTCCTGTTACCTTTGGTGCGCCAAAATGGCACTTACCCAGCTGTGTTAGTGGTTTATGACAACCGCTGCTTGTGATCCTGTTACTCCTGCCATGTGGATATGTGAGCATGTGTACTAGGCACGTGCACCAAGTTATGCACTGGCCAGGCAGGAACATGGCTATACACACACACGTATTTGGTGCAAGTCCTAAGAACAGCCACACTGCATCAGGCCAAGGGTTTATGTAGCCCAGTCTCCTGTCTTTGACACTGGCAGAAGTGAAGGCTACACAGGAAGAGCACCAAACCGGGTATCTGTAGAGTGATCTATCCCCCATTTCAATTCCCTCTCTGGCATCCGCCATTTATTGGCTTAGCAAAGTCAGAGGAAACATCTCTAACCAGTCTGTGCAATAACCATCAATAGATCTATTATCCATGAATATATCCAGTCCCTTTTTGGACCTAGCCATGGTATTTGCCTCCACCACAACCTGTGGCAAGAAGCCAGGGGGACAGTCTTAGGGTACTTGCCCAAGAAGCAGGAAACGCAGGTTCTAGGCCCTTCTTACACAGAGGGGGCTTGAAGTTGGATCCCTCCAGTTTCCCAGCACAGTGCTCAAACCACCAGGGCACAGGTGAGGCATCAGTCAAGTCCCTTCCTCTGGATGGTAAGCCATGGCCACTTGCATTTAATATTCATTGGGGGAAATGGAGGGAAAGCAGTGTAGGGGGAGTTTCTGCCTCAGTGAGAAGCAGGGGCTCAGGCTGGAACCTAGAGCCTGTTTCCAGGCAGAGCACCATGAGCCACAGCCCTCTTTAGCCTGTTCTCTTCCTCCTGGCCCCAAATATCTCCCTTTCTTGGTTCCCCAGGGGTCCAACTTCAAACACCACACTGGAGAAGGGCCCAGGTAATATCTGACCTGTGGCATGGGAGCCAGAGCACTGTGCTGAGTCCTGCTTCCTGGGCAACTACCCTAAGCATCCTGCTACAGGAGCTAAAACAGAGGAGGAACCTCTTTTGTCCTACTCTTGACCCAGTGATTTGCACATGTACCTTGCGTGTGCGTATGTAGCCACATACCTGCCTGGCCAGAGCCTAGGTACAACCCAGTAGTACGCTTCTGTGTCCACAAGGAATGAGTAATGGGAGAATAAAAGAATCACAAAACGTAAGTGTGAAAAACACCCCTTCTGCATCAGGAAAACTGGCACTGAAGTGCACAAAGGGTAACAATGCCACCCACGCAGCAGGAACTTCCTTTGCAGCACCTGCGCTTGAGAAGTCTGGACCAAGTGGCTTGTCCATGCTCACAGAACAAGTCGCTAGGAAATCAAAGAATAGAAGCTGCAAGTTCCCCTCCCTCTCTCTAGCCCCACCACCACCTTGCTAGTTCATTGATCATGTACTTAACTGTATGCTATATCTACAACAAGAGTGCCCCTCCAAAGGCCATATGCACCTCTGATCACTTCCTTAACAACCTGCCTCTATCCTCCAGCTGGCAGCATTAGCCAACCTAAAAATAAGATAAGCTTTAACTTGGATGAAATGCAAATGTTAAGATCATTACAAGGAACATTTTTAAGAGCCTAGATCCAGTCAATGCAGTAAAAAGCATAATGGATTATTATGAATTCTTAATGTAAACTTAATCTGTGCATCACTTCCAGCAATAGCCTGTCAGCGTGTCAACTCTGCAGTCGTTCCATTTTTGCTTTGAGTTGTGAACGCTGCGAAGACTAAGAGCTTGGGTTTTGCAGGACATTAAAGCTCTGTCCCTGGTTCAGCAAAGCAATTAAGAACAGCCTTAGCTTTAAGCATGCAAATAGTCCCAGGGGAGTAAACAGCACTGATCAGATGCTTAACATACAACACTTCATAACGAGCTTTGCCCAGTCAGGGCCAGACTGCTGCTCAGCACATTTCAGGTCCGAGCCCCACCGGACAGGGCTCTCACTTACTGAGGTCTTGACATTTGATCGTGTTAAAGTCAAAGTTGATACAGAGGTAATCACAAGTGTCTCTGAGATCAGGGATAGATATCCCATCTGGACAGTTAATGGTTCCAGTTTTGTAGTAATCCTGCAAATAAAAGAAGGAAAAAGATGGTGTTTGGAAATGTTTTAGAAAAGTCTATTTCTTGTTGTGTCAGCCAGTGCTCATGTGCAACATCCTAAGATATGAGGAAAAACAGGTGAATGAAGCAGTTTTGCCACATTAAAAAGAATTATTCAGGCCATTTACATAGGCAGAAATGGGGTGAGAGCAGAGCCGAGAAGCGCAAACGGTGTCAGTGAGGCAAGAGAGCCGGCAACACAAGAAGCAAAAAGATTCCACGTTGATTCATGTGAGAGAGGGGAAATGATCAGCTGTAATCACAACGTAAGATTTTTGAAGCGAGTGGATGGGAAGGAAGCTCTGCTTTGCAAGCATTACAAAGGGTTGTTTCTACTGCTAGACATGTCTCCTCACCAGGACTGTATGAAACACTGTGGAGCTGATTCCTTCTGCAATTTCATATTCTCCCTTTTCATTTGGCCGCGTGAAGTTATATTCTCTTCCTGGTCCAAACATTCTGGAATATAGGTGCACAACATATGTACAAGCGCATTCAATAAAGCCATAATACAAGCCCTCATCAGGGCACGGCTATAACTCTTATAGTGCAGGCGATGGCTGGTAATCCCATACTTCGGGACTTTTGCTGCTCACCAGTTGGGGCTAGGAAGAACTTTTTCTCTCCCTGTGCACCCCATGAATGCTACTTGTTTCTGGGGCTTTTTCTACCTCCATCCAAAGCCATGCGATGTTAGCCACATCTAAGGCTGAGGTTTTTGACTGGGGTGTGTTGCTGATGGTACCCAAAGGTCCCTGGCTATGGTCAAGATGTTTTTTCCCCACTGATCAGATCGGTTTGAACTGTGGGGCTTTTTGGCCTTCCTCTCTTGCATAGGTCATATGAAGGACAAAGGCTTAGTTTGTCAGCAGCTTGGCAGTAATTGTCCATGTGCTTGCTCTTACCCCCCACTAAATGAAAGCTAAACCACAGCACTTCAGGGGAGGTGAGGGGTTACCATAAGTTTTGCTTTCATTTACCATGGGGTAAGAGCATGCACGGCGGCAATTATTGAAGAGCTGCAGATGACCCATATAGTTTTTTGGTGCCTGCAAGTGTGAACACTTCCAATGGAGGAGAATGCAAGTGGCAGCTGGATATGCATCTGCAAATCCTACAGCAGTGCAGGGGGTCCCTCATCATCTTCTCCTAGCCTGTGATTCTAGAATCTCTGCTACCTTATCCAAAAAACAGAGCCCTGGTTGCACAGCACCCCTGGATGCTGCTTCAGCGTTGGTTCAGATAGAAAACCACTGTCAGCTGCTTACTAGCCTTCCTTCCCCTCTATCTATGTGTCTCCCAGCCAACGTCCATGCCAGCTCTCAGCCGGCTTGATCCTGCTTAGCTGGTGCAAACTGACAGGATCAGAGCACAAGCTATGAAGTTCAGTTCCCTTGCAGAAAGGGCCCAAACCATTTGAAACCTCTTGAAAGTTACTAAAATCACCTACCTTGCCAGCATGGTGTCTGGATGAGCTGTGAAAATCTGTGGATTCACAACAAATCGAGTGCCGTCTACAACTAGAGTCACTTTTTCGGGGGCCTGCATCTGTAAATTGTTGGAGCCTGCAGTGCTGCTCCCGTACCATTCTTGAGAAGTGAAATGTTCTGGCTGTCTTTTACTGCCGTCCTGGAAATTAGAGCCACTTGCGTCCTCAGGAGCGGCTAACAGGTTACTGACCTGGAGACTTGCTGGGTGAGACGCATACTTGAAATCTGCCAAACAGAGACAAACAAATATTGTGACAGTGAAACCTTATTTGCTGGACAGCCTCCCTGAATATTAAGCATGGCAACTCAGTAGGAACACTTTGGGGCAGGTAGGAAGTAGGAGATGCTGGTCTAGATGGACGTGGTGGTGGCTCAAAAGAAAGTCCGAGTACGGAAAAGCACCTGGCAATACACTGGGTGCGTCTACACGAGATGCCTTAACATGCAGTGGACTGCTCCACTGAGCATCAGCGTGTCACGGCAAAAACCAGGCTAATGCGCAGTAGAATTAGTTTACTCTGCATTAAGCACCACAAAAAGTCCACCTTTGCTACTGCATGTTATCACAGCTATTGCGCCTTTATCTAGTACTTCACATAAGAGGTACTAAACTTAATGCGCAGTAGCAAAGGCACACTGATGAATGATGTGTAGACGCACCCTATAACACTGAACTGTAACTTCATTGGGCCTGATTCTGTTGGATTCAGATCCAAGCTTCCCGGAGCCCTCAATCCAACTCCATTTCACATTGCTTAAGTGAACAGAATCAAGGACTGAAGAAATTAGAAGGGGGATAGGAGAAACTATATCAGCTGGGTCCCATCTTTAACAGTCATTCAGAGGAACCAACACAGACTTTTGCTGGCTTAACAAGAGAGGTGGAGCAGAATTATACCATGCATGTTTGAGGATGGTTTGAGATGTCACTGGGGATAGCGCATGCTGAGAAAGGGCAGTCTCCTGCACAGGTCTCATTCAGTTGCTCTCTCATGGCATGAAAGGTAAAGGTACAGCATAAATCCAGCAGCTGGCACCAGTGGCTCCTTCAGTGGTGGGGAGAGTAGAGAGGACAGTTCACTGATTAAGAGGACAGAGTTTTTATGGTCTTGTGGACCATAAAAGGACCCTCACATGACTGTTCCCAGGGAACATTATATGTCCAAGGCCCAGCCTTGTGAGGAAAGGCATTGAACAAGGGAGGCTTCTGTTAAGAATGGTACAGAATAGGTTTGGCAAATGAACAAGGCTGGTTTCAATCAAAGGCTGCTTCTACACTGAGATACGCTACATGTACATGAGATGCAAGTGCTTGTTCAGCAAGAGTATAAAGGCTTGGAGAAACAAATAATTAGAGTGGAAATATTTGCCACTAGTAAGAAATATTTGGGGACAAATGCAAAATATGGGGCTGACTTTGTGAGAGGCTGAATACCCTCAGCAGTAGGTGAAGTCAAATTAGGTGTTGAGAGCACACGGCATCTTACAGCCATTATTTTATAAGTATTAACTGAGGCAGGGAGTGCTCATTTTTAATGAGGGTTATATTCTTAAATATATTACATTGGGCATGTATATATGACTGCCAGGCAGACAACAAAGGCTGGGGGCTCCTTTGGTGAAATCTAGTGAATCCCCTGTTGGGTTTGAAGAGGGGAACTCGTCAATGCTGCAAGACGTTGGCACAGTCCTTCTCTCTCTCATACTGGCCTGGGTAACATGCCGACGGTCAGTTATTTGCACTCTCAAAGTAAAAAGACATGCATTTTGTATACCCCAGAGTGGAGGACATTTAGAAAATGCAGCTTTTAAAAACTCAATGTGCCTTCTGGATTTGTTTAGAAAACAAAGGCCCTGCAAAACCAACACTCTCCAAGTTAGATGTTATAAAGTCAATGCACTCATCATCCTTACCATCATTCCTGGGACCTGCAAAAGTGCTAGGACTTTGGCTGTCTAGGATCAGGCTACTTTCCTCTAGCTCATGGACTGGAATGGTGATGCTTTCTGCAGGGTGACTGCACTCCTGACTTGGCTGGTTGGTGCCCCCAGCACAGTTAATATTCATGCTGGATCTCCGTGACGCAAGCTGACCGCGTTTCCTCAGAGAGGTACTATAAGAGAGAATCACATTAGTGTTAGAAGAAACCTCAGACCTCAGTTCAACTCACCTCTACCTATGGGTGAATCTAGAGCTTATGGAAGCCCATGGGAATCTTCTCCGTGTCTTCAGAGCTCTTCAGATGAGTCCCCCAGAGCAGATATATATCCTCTCATCCACCCAC
>NW_017728934.1:943609-945774 GCF_001723895.1 Crocodylus porosus
CCAGCTTGTGACCGTTATTCCTGGTCACTCCTGGCAGCGCACGGGGGAACAGGGACTCCCCCAATACCTGCTGATCCCCCCTGACCAGTCTGACGTGTCTTCTGCACACTGGTGCCTAGTCTGGATGGATGCCCCCAAATCTGTCACTGTAGGGAAGAAAGGCACTGGGGGAGTACAGGCTGTAGGGGCTGCATGACAGAGGAGGAGAGACACCTGGAGATCCAGTGTTGGGAAGTCTCAATAGCTTCAAACGCTCCCTCCTATAAGCATGGCGTCTCCCCCAAATACTTTAAAACCCTCCTGTAGCTTCCATCATGAAACAGAGAGTGCCATTGAAGGGATTCTCTCCCTTCCTAAAGTTATTTCCTCACAATGTCACATGGTGTTAAATCATCCAACCCCAAGTTCCCACGGCTAAGTTCCTTTAAACCTCCGCACGTCAGGCAGTCCAACCCCTTTAAAGTTCTCCCATTTCCTCTCTTCTTTCTACATTGCTCTTACATTCTTCAGCTGTTTTGCCCTCTTCTTTGTTGGCACCTTCATCCATGCAAAGCCGCAAATAAAAAACAATCAGTCTTCTTTACTTTGTGCTTTAATTTACCCTTTGCTCCTTCCACTACCTCCTTCCTTCCCCCCTATGCCGACGGCCTTGCTAATGGAGTTTGCATAATTTCCTGTGCCAGAATAATTATTCAACATATAATTTTTGTTTGAATCCAGCTCCAGGTTCTGTAAAGCCTGACGTAACATTTACAAGGCTACAGAAAAGGTGAATAAACAATGTTAGATAATAAAACAATAAATGGTCATCAGGGAGTTTTTCAGTCATGTCGTGCCAAGGCTAATGGCCGTAAGAAGCAATCCAGAGTGTTAAGATTATCCTTACTGTAAGTGCAAGTGCTGCATTCCTAATTAAAATTAACAATTAATTCTTTTCTAAAACACGTGCTAATTTAGCCATGTTTTTATTTCTGAATAGTTTTAGAAAAAGACTTGATCGCACATACCTTGCCGGGATCGTTTGATCTCAGCAGTATTCCTGCCCAGAACAGGGGAGTTGGACTCGATGTTCTTTCAAGGTCCCTCCCAGCCCTTTGTTTCTATGATGTGAATTTCCATGATCAAAGTCAAGCAAGGCTCTTCCCATCTGTTTTGGCCCGTGTTATGTACTGTATATGTATGCTACAGAGACCTCGGAGCCACACAGAATCTCCCTAGAGCAAGGTGAATCAGAGACCTTATTCATAAAGGCACGTCATAAAAGAAAAGGATGTTACCACATGCCTAGAAGCTACGGTGAAATTGAATCTGACCCAGATATTACAACTTCAGCTGCTGAATGTACTTTTCATAAGCAACTGGCTTTGACACTTTTATTCCTCAATTTTTCTGTTTAATGATGCAGCACTGGTGAAAGGCACTGGACAGAGAGCCCTGGAGACAGCAGGAGATGCATACCCCTCGATCCTGGGGCTCTTATGGGCACTGGGCCTGGTTTTTCCCATTGCAATTAAGAGTGATCAACCCTCCTGAAAATCAGGTTTGCTATGAGTAATGCTAACTGGTGCTTCCACTAGGGCAATGCAATCCCGTTCTGTCACCTCCTCACAGGCATGGCTGAATCCCAGCTTTGGTGCATTAAACATAAACGGACGTAAGAGTCAGAGCTGTAGACCATGATTACATTTGGGCAGCACAGCAAAGCCTAGTAACCAGTCGTTTAACGTGATGATCCCATTATGATGAATGCAATCCTATATGGAAATGGATTCTTAAGACCACATAAAAAGGCTATATTCAAATCTGTCCAGCTCCCTTTCACGCCTAAGATCAAGGTGAGCTACCTTAGTCCTTACCATGGCGGTAATGAACATATAATAATAATTTACACTTTTCATCTTCAAAGCTTTTTACAGATATTTAGAGGATTCGTTCATTAACAACCTTGTAAAGTGCTGTGCAGAATGTTTTTTAGATGAGAGAAAATGGAGGCAAAGAATAAGGACATTTTTTTTTTTAATTAGACATTGAATTTGAGTGCCCAGCTTCAAATGGCTTGGGTGGAGGTTTTGATTTTCAGAGGGTCTACAAGTCCCACTGACTTCAACTCTCTTCTTAGGCACTGAGCACTTCTGGAAAAAAACCCAAAAAACCCAAAAAACCAG
>NW_017728934.1:946981-964625 GCF_001723895.1 Crocodylus porosus
ACGGCATCCCTCTAAATCCACACAGACGTTCCCATGCAGAACGATGCTGGGAACCATGAGTAAGCAGGAAACGTGCAGTCAGAATAGGTGTGCGCCTGACCTAGTTCTCTGGCCTATACTAATGTGGGACAAGAATGTAAGCCCAGTGTAATTGCATGCTTTTCAAAAGGTTTATCGCCAGCTTTAATGTCCTGAGAATGTGCCAAAGGACTCTCTTTCAAAATGAAAGGAAGCAAAATGCTTAGTGATGCCTTAACGATCCCAGCAGAGTCAGTAAAAAGGAGCTCTCCCATGTGGCTAAGATAAATAATGAAAAACATTTCCTGTACATAGCGAAGAGCGCATGGGAAGAAGCAGTACTGAGACTAGTTCTGGTTAATCTGTAGCTATATATAGGAAGGAAGAAAGCAGTGCACGTGATGGAGTTGGCTTCAGATGTAATGCCAGGGCGATGCCAGGCACAAGGGCATCTCCGAATATGCTATGGGGGTCCAAAGAGGGTGGGAAGGGTGCGACCGTACCCCCTCCACACTGTCCTGCAGAGCTACCTGCCCCTATGGGTGAGAGGCGATCTAGCACATGATGTATCTGCTGTCCCCGTGAGCTGGAGCGCTATGGGAAGAAGCCAGCCTCAAGCATGTGGTGTTCACGTTAGGAGTCTCCCCGAGCCTGTGGCTTCAGCCCAGGGTTGTCTTTACGTAGTGTACCTGGTGCTGAATGGGAGAGGGCAGTGGGATTTGGCATTCCCGAAGAGTGGAGGCACGTGACACCAGCACCAACGCCTTCTGCCTTCTTCTGTAGCGTGGGACGTGGTTAACTTCTAGGAACATCTAGGCATGTGCCGCTTGACTTTCCCTGGCACTGCAGGGGCCTGAGGTGCTGACAGCGCTGTTGATCTCTCCCGTGCACACTGTAGCTTGATAGTTTCAGTCTTTTTTTTTTTTTTTTGCAGCCTGTTGGAGGTGTTTTGTGACTCGTGGCATGGGGCGCAGAGTCCTTTCGACTTCCCTGGAGTTAACATCCATTGGGTGGTTCCCTGCTAGTGCAAGGAACTGGACTTGATGTCCCAGACGGGCCTTTTCCAGTCCTGCGTGGTGGGTGCACAATCTTCTGGGATTCAGAAAGGCAAAGGCTCAAGAAGGGATATATCCGTCAGCCAAACACAAGACCCGAGGAGGACAGGGAGGAGACAGCGAGACGCTGGCACTTTAAAACGGGGACCTGGCAGCAGCAAAAAGCAAACGATGCCCCTATGCAGAATGGCAATTTTAGGGGGCTTCAGTGAAGACCAGGGAGGTTCATGGATTAGACACTAGATAGCACCAAGTGTGGCGGAGCATGAGCACCACTGGCTGATTTAAGTGCCCCCATTCAAATTTCCAAGTGTTCCCAATGACTTATTGACTAGGGGAATCACAGGCAACGAAACGCTTGTCCTCCCTCGCAACACACAGCCTTCCCCTCGGTTGTCCTGGTCCGTGCTTCAATCAACTGCTAACCCAGCAACTACTTTTTACTAGGGTTTATTTGCATGCATTGAGTCAACAGCTTTTTCCTAAAGAAAAGGGGCAATTCAGGAACATAGCGAAGACAGGACACCAAAACTGTGCAAGAGAAAAGGTTGTATTTGCAACTTGCTGGCAGCCCAGTTTAGTTTCCCCCAAACTGTCTGTCTAAAAATGAGCATATATTGGCCATGCTTGCTTCTACCCTGAGAGAGGGATTAGACTAAAATGGCTTGTCAGACAAGTACATGCACAATAGGAATTTGTGCTTCATCAGATTTATCCTCTCCTACGGTGGCTGCAGGGAGGTTACCCAGAATACAAGCAAAATCTGATCACAAGGAAGGCAAAAGGTGGTCACTCCAGAGCCCCTGGAAAGGAAGGCCAGATCGGAGACCTAGTTCTCATCTCAATCAAGTAAACGAGGAGTATTTGAATGCTGGTTAGACAAACACTTGTCTGGGATGTTTTAGACTGGGATGATCCTGCCTAGAGCAGGGGTTGGACTAGGGATCCCTGCTAGTCTTACTTTTCTATGAATTCCCCCAAAGCTGGTGGAGTTAAACTGGTATAAACTGAGATGAGAACCAGCTCTCCCTGGAGATTTGGCTGGTTAGGCCTAAAAGAAGTGGAGCAGGAGGCAGCAGTAGTAGGAGAACTTCACATGACTGCATCTGATCTCGGCTTGTAACTTGGGTATGCCTAGAGCGATAATAAAAAGATTTAGCTCGAACAGATGCCAAGGGGTATTAGCAGGTGTGGGAGAAAGGGAAGCCTGAAATCTTGTGCCTGCTTTTGCTTCTCCTGAGTTTCCCTTTTGATGTGCTTTCTCATGGAGAGGATCATTAGATGGATGTTCACTCCATACACAGGAAAGCTGTATCAGCAAACCAAATCTTTGCAGCAAGTTGGATTGAACTGATGAAGAGGGAAACAAGCCGCTTTCCCGTTTGTCATACATAAAAGTTGAGCCGAACGAACACCGATCTATGAAATCCTTTACCTATTTGAAAGACAAGGGAGGCCATGGTTGTGGTGGAGGCCAGCACTGTATAGCATTTATTGGAGCAGAGAGTTATTTGTCCTGCAGCAATGACACAGTAAGCAATGCAGGGAGCACATTGATTGTCTGCATGCCATAAATAAGCAGAGCTATCATTAAACAGAGAAAACTAATCTCCTCTCGCATGTATACAGCCGGCATAACTGTTATGGGTTGGAATCTCCTGTTATTAAAATGTCTGTGCAAATGAGAACGTGGATGTTTTGTCTCCCACGTGTCAGGCCTGCGTCTATCGTTGCCTTATTTGTGATTTGTCATAAATACTTTATGTACAGTTATTTCCAATATTTGCTATTTAAAAAAAAATGCTGCTGCTTTGCAAAACTTTAAAAACCATGCAGGTGCATGAGACAGGCTTCTGCAGTTTGCACGGCACCTAACACAGCCCTGGTCCGTGTCTAGAGCCGTTCTGGACACCGCACATTCACCAGTTGTACAGTAATCTCCCCACCACGCTTTGATTCACAATTTTGAACTGATAAATGGTTCTCTAATTGTGACTCAGGGGAGCGTTTTGAAGGAAGTTAATTTGCTTTGTGAAATATAATGGCTGTAGCTCCGGCTTTTACGGTTTGCTCAGGATTTCCTGATGCTAACCAACTCTTCAAAGTCTTAAACCCTAAGGAAATCATCAGACAGAAAAATCTGTTAATACTACAGTACTCAGAAGCACGTGCATTCAAAACTAAGAGCAATGCCATGGTCTTAACGTCGCCGGTCATTGCTGGGGCCGGCACATTTATTTTATATGTTGCCTAGCTTTTGACAGAGGGATTTTTCACCTGGTGAGGGAATGAGGGCAAGTGCCGTACTTCACATGAAGCGATCACTGAGCCCGTCCAAGCAGAAGAGCAGACCCAGTGCCATTTATTTATTTTCTCCAATGGTTATTTAATGCAAAATGTATAAAGAGTCCCAGGAGCGAGGATCTGAAACGCAGGCTCACTCCACCTTAGGGGAGGGCCCCCATCGCTGGGTTGCATTTGGATCCCCTTTTGCTTAGTCTCCTTTTAGCCCCTGTTGGCTTCCAGGTTTCAGCAAGAGGAGGGGAGAGTGCCCTGAACTCAGCCGAGAGCCCTGTGGCTTGAACGCTTTCATGGCAAGTGGGAGATGTGGGTTGTAGCCCCTCCGGCTGAGCTGGGCCTCCCATCCCCTGCATGCAAGCTCTAACTGCTAATGGGACTGGGGACATGGTGGGCTTCCCCTCACCTGGGTGCAATGCAAGTCCATGGCTTTGGGCGAAGGGGGTCATGCTGTGCATTCTGCCTGAACAGAAGTGTTGTTTCAGACAAAATTTAAGACATGCACCCATGGGTTTCCTATGCGTGGGTCCCTGCATCCCTCACCCTGTTGCAACATCTGTGCTGAATCTCAACCCCAATGTGCTCAAGCCACTCCATTCAAAGCATTGGGATTTAGCAATAGCACAACTCGGGTGCCTCTTGCAGAGCCCCGCACCAGTCCATTTTTAGGCGGTCAGCCCATGGTACCCCCCACTCCTGCCCAGGCTGCTGAAACTCCTAGATACACCTCTCGGATTTAGGACTTCTCACTGGGGTTTTTGAATTACACCCCTGGGCACGTGTCTGTATTTTATGCAAGATGATTCACAGCTTTGCCTCAACTAGGTCCCTTTTCAAATCTGGGCCCAGGTGTCTAAAATGTGGGTGCTGCAGTGAGTAATTTGGAAATGCCCAAGCCACTGGCAAATCTGGCCCCACAGCAAGCAAAGGGAAGCAGCTCAAGTATAATTTAATATTGCTGTGCCTTCTTTGGTATGGTTTTGTGTTACATGCTAGATGGCACATGCCAGGTTGTTTCTGCTACAGCTGCGAGCACAACCAGGTGGTATATTTAAAGGAAGCATTTTCACAATATAGAGCAGCCGACATGTTGCAAAGCGGCTCTCCTCTGTTCTGCAAGAGCTCCGTCAATGTACAGCGGATTCATTTTTCCGTCTGTGTTAGAATTACAGATGGAAAAACTGTCCACCCGGCCTGATGCAATTCATCAGCAAGTCCCAAAACCTCTGGCAGCAGAATTTCCACTTTAAAGTCTGATGAAATGCCTGATTGTTTTAGCCTATTCTGTGCATAGTGCTTTACTGTTAGCAACGTTTATAACATTACTCATTTATTCGAGTCCGAACAGAAATCCACTGTTTCTACAAATGTAACTTGAAGCTACAGTCTGGAATACAGCCTTTCTGGTTTAACATTGCACATCTCCACCTTGACTGCAAGTCCAGGCTTTGCCAATTTAATCTCTAACATTTTTAAAAACCAGCTAGCCCGCAGATAGTTTACGAACAAAACTTTAGTTGCCGTTCACGGGAGGTGCTGTCATCAAGACGACACACAGATCCCTGAGAACAGATTCTTGGGTTATTTCTTGCTAACGCATGCTTGGGCAGCAAATGAAAGCACCATGAAACCGAATGGGCATTTATTTAATTTGAGAGCTCATTCTACTTTTCTCACTCACCCTAATCTTTTCTAGAAAGAAATAGATCACACCAGAATGGATATTGCCCGACTGGACTAGGTCACAGCTCATTTAGGTGTCAGATAATGGACTTACTGAAAACCTCAGAGGAAGGCAAAATTCCTCCCTATTGCTTCAGGCTAACATCCTGCCAGAGACACTTTCCTCTCCAAAACAGCTAACAACGATGGCCTCCTGGCGTCCCTCCCCACCCTAATTTTCTACGAGGATTCCTAGTGATGGGGAGTGAAGTCCGTTCCCACTGCCGAAGTTATTTGGGTTATCAGTCCATTGACAAATGCTCGCTCTCACATCTAGCCCTCATGCATAACATCTAAATATTACAGTAACAGGAGCTTCACAAATGCTTGCAAGGACTAAGCAAGTGTATTCAGCCAACACTTTAAATACAGTTGACCTTATCACTTTCGAAAGACCGTGCCTCCTTTCCAGGCAGAAGGGCAAAGGGTACATTAATGGGGTCATCTAAGGGAGAAGGCCGATGACAGATGAGCCGCTCCAAATATAAGACCTTCTGCCTGCCTCTAGGGACAGGAAAACAAATGTTGCCCTCATTAGTATACATGCTGCCGTGGTATAAATGAGTACTGATTTCAGCTCCGGGACTTTTATGAGCGCTACTATGCTTTATCTGTACTAGATGAACTGACCCAGCCTTCCAAAGGAGTGAAGGGACAATAAGCCGCATGCGGTCCTGGGTCCCCTGCCCCATCCATTTACAACAGACCTGTTCATTCGGGCCCATAGCCAGAAAGAAAGTTACACTTCCATGCAGTTTAAAAACAACACTGCATCTCCGACTCTCTTCTTTCCCGACTCATCGTGCTTCTACTTGTATTGCAGTCGACCCCAACAGCTTCAGCCACCCGACAAAGAATTAGACTGTAAACTCTCCTCCCAAGCATTTTGTGGAAAGCATCAAAAATGGCTATTTCTGAAAAGGCTCAGGCCAGATCCGGTCCAACAGCAGCATTTCAAAGTGTTAAATAATAGGAAGTCAGCCACTTTCTCAGCTGGAGCTCTGCAGCACCCAATGCAACCCCCTGTTTTGAGAGACAAACACAAAAGACCCCGCTACTTACTGTCGGCTCATATGTTCGTAGAGTCGTGCTCACGCCGCAATCCTGAAATCTGCCTATAATAACGGGAGAAAGCCAAGTCGCAGAGACACTTCGGAGTTTAAACTGTTTGTGCTGCAGCTGTCCCTCCGCCCCCAAGACCCAGATGTCTGATTCATGTAAATATTTCAGCTTAAAAGTCCTCTGCCAGCATGTCCCGGAGACAGCGGACGCCGCTGTTTGCATATGCAAGGCTGTATGCAAAAAAACCCCCCAGCATTATTTCAAATTGTGGTGTATTCAAACAGCTTTCTGCTGCCTTTTTCTTTTCATAGCAGCCTGTTAGGAGAGATGCAGCTTTATTTCCCTCTTACAGATACAAAATTCCCACGTTAAGGAACTGCGGGATACACTTCGAAAGGCCTGAATTATAGGGTCATGTGCAAAAACACACACGTAACGGTGTTCGTTTTCATTTATTGCAACATTTTGGATCAGGGACCTAATCTCCACACACCGTTATTGGGGATGAGTTAGGCATTTTCATGAGCAAATGACCTTTTAGGCACTTGGTTGACAACGTGCAGCGTCATGGGACTGGACTGATGTAGTTGTGATGGACCAGGAAATATATGAGAAAGAAACATTTTTTTGAAGGGGGTGATATCATTTATTGAACTGACGACCGCGTAGCTCGGGGCGAGATTCGCTAAGCTTCCAGGCACAAAATGGATCAAGAACTGAGCAAGGGCATTTTGTATGCAAAAGCATGCCTATCATCTCTTCCAACTGTACCGCTGGTCCAGTAAAAGATATCGTATTACCACAAACCTATTGCTTCTCTCAATCTCCATACGCTAATACTGTACATTTGATTTAAGTGCATAACCACGGGACTGAAAAAGGCTACGCAGTTACTGAAATTTAATATAAGCGCTGCACAAGCTGCACAACCCTGGAGTATTAAGAGGTCTGAAATGACAAGCACCTGCCAATTTCAAGGCTCTTAAGAGTCACTTTCAGGGCTGCTGTTACTCAGGGAAATGAGTTATTGCACGTACCTGGTGCCGCTGGGCCCAAATCCACGCACACAACGGCAGCACTCCCAGGCAGCGCTGCAGGGGTATTACTGCATGGTACTGTATTCTGCTGCAAATGAGACCCTTAATCAATAGGTCCTTAGAGGGTTTCCTATATGATGCATGCTCGGATGGCTCAGAAGTAGCCAAATGCAAATGTCATTCCAGAAAACAGAACTTGTACTACTAAGTACATTTGCTTTTTAGTATAACTATTACAAAGTAGGGGGAGATATGTGAAAGAGCCTTTAGTCTCATTCGTTTCAACCGACTTGGTCAGTTTTAATTCTGAATACAGCACTAAGCAGACATTAGGTAAGATTCCTCTGCCTTTAATTGCTTCTCCTAACGCACACAAAGCCAAGCTGCCTGTCATGAGAGGCTGTGGTCAAACAGGGAGTGAGGACACGTTTGGTTGTTGGTTAGCTTTTATTGAACAAGCGGTGCAAGGGCACTCGTTAATCAGAAGTGCCAACAAAAGGGAAAGAAGGGAACAATAGACCTGGAGAGCAGCCAGCGGCTGTGGTGGGGGTGGGTAGGTGGGGGGTGGTGCAGCGTGGGATCTTTGGAGGACTAATTCAACTCATGTCACAGAAAGCTTGGTGTGTCCACATGCTAATAGTGAACTGGAACTCATTGAACCAGTTTAAAATAGTATTTGATTTTCCAGGTACATGTTTGAACGACTCCAGATTTTCCAGGTACACGTTTGAACCACTCCAGGCTGTTTTGAACTGGTTTAAATTGGCTGCTCTCTATCTGCTTCAGGTTTAAACTGCATTTAAACCATTTTAAGTGCCGTATGCGTCCATGCCCTGAGTTCACTAAGTGCCTCGTCCCAGTCCAAAGTGTGCACCGGGGCCAGATTGTATGTCGCTTACCCAATTAGCACTTCTGTAGCCTCAGAGCTGCTATTTTTGGCACTCACACGCAGTTTGCAACCCTATGCTGAGCACAGTGTGGACGCACAAGCTCCCGCAAGACTCCTGAGCATGCGTCTTGGAGCTGTTTTCTGGCCGGGTGGTTATGCGGTGCCGCACACTCACCCAGCTACATACGCAAGTCCTGAAATTGTAGCCAGGCAAAAACCCCATGACTAGCATGTGTTAGATGCCACAGAGGAAGGGGCCCTCCCATGTTTTAACTCAAGAGCCTCATGGTCAGGGCTCTCATTTAGGTCCTAGATCCCCACCCTGCAATGGACTTGAACCTAACATCTTCTTCCCAGTATAGAGCTTGAACCATACAGACTGTCCAAGCCCCTGGGGAAATATGTGAGGCCAAGGAAAGCACAAGCTGGCGACTGACTCAGGTCCAGCCTGGACCGTTACTCAAGGGACAGAAGCTCCCCATTTTCTCCAGTGACTATCAAATGCAAGGCGCAGTGGCTCAGCTACATGAGGAGGGCTGGAGAAGGGACTGAATAATGACCTGGGAGTTAGAGCCGTGCACTGGGAAGCAGAAGAGGAGTGTGCTGCGGTGACTAATTCAGAAATGCCCAAGCCACTAGTAGATCCGGCCCCACAGCAAGCAAAGGGAAGCAGCTCAAGTATACGTTAACATTGCTGTGCCTTCTTTGGCATTGTTTTGTGTTACATGCTAGATGGCACATGCCAGGTTGTTTCTGCTACAGCTGCGAGCACAACCAGGTGGTATATTTAAAGGAAGCATTTTCACAATATAGAGCAGCCGACATGTTGCAAAGCGGCTCTCCTCTGTTCTGCAAGAGCTCCGTCAATGTACAGCGGATTCATTTTTCCGTCTGTGTTAGAATTACAGATGGAAAAACTGTCCACCCGGCCTGATGCAATTCATCAGGGAGCTGAGAACTGAGGTCTCCCACTTCCTGGGAGCCTTAACCAGTAGGCTACTGGGTGAAAATATTGGGGAGCCCTCACCCTCATTCACCTACAGGGCATTTCCAGCAGGTGTGCATCTCACCAAAGAGTGAAAAGTCCCACCTACGTAGCTGGGAAAGTGCTGTTTGGCTCTGTAAAGTGAAACAGGATCTGAACCTTTAGATGGGAAGAGTTAAAAACCTGTAAATTTACACCCTACCTTACTAAACAGTAACTCCCCTTTGTTGACAAACCCTCAAGGAAACCCAGAACTGATGCACCGACAACACATTAAAATATTAAAATCGATTTTCTTGCATTTGTTACATAAGACAATAGTTAAAGAACTTTTCTTTTTTAAAGTCGTGATTTATTTTTGGTTTCCCAAAACATCTGCAAAGTACAGATTCAGCTCACAATAGTTACTCACCCAGGCTCTTATTCTAAAAAGGCTATGAACAATTTCAAACTCCACCTTCTCTCTCTGGAAGGAATCCCAGGGACTAAATGCTAACTCATTCCGCCCAGCTCATCTGCTACCGTGTTAACTGCCACTGCTTTTTTAACCAATGACATGACAGTAACTAAAATCAAAAGTGCAAAGTAGTTGCACTAAGTTAGTGCTCCTATTAACTGCAGAAAATCCCTTCTCAAAACTGAGCATAGTCAGCTCCTAAGAAAAGCCGGGAAATTACATACTGTTTACATGAAATGCTGTTTCAATCAAAAGCTTCCTAGCTTGAAACATGTGCAGGACATCTAGGCTGCAGAGAAGAAGCTGTGTTTCAACACACGGGGATATACCTGAGCTACCTCTAATCTAGCTAGCTGGTACTGTCAGCGCTGAGGATGAAATGACGTGCTACCTGCCAGAGTAAGTCCTTAACTTGCACTTCAGCTGGCCTATATGAACTGTGCTATGGCATATGGACTGCAATTATTGTCTGTGCTGGCTAGATTAAAGCTTTCTTAGATACCCAGCCTGCAATTCCACCTTCTGATTACAGTGTACTTGCTATCTTTCTAATGAGGTGGGAAAGTTGGTACGCGGAGGAATCATGGAGTTACCAAAGGGGTGTGTGTGTGTGTGTGCCTTCTAGGAACGACGTACCGAGAGGTCTGAGTCCTTCTTGGCACAGATGATCCAGCCCCGTGACAGCTGCGCAGAACAAAACCAAAGGTAAATTCCGCTTTTTTAAAAAAACAACAGGGTAGCAGGGGCAAACGGAGCAAGTGTGTGACCTTGTTTACATGGTGTGACTTTAAGAGTCTTAGTTACAGGGACAGCTGCTCCAGGGAAACACGTTTTTTATCTTTTTTGAGACCAGCACCTTGGCTGGGGTAAATCTTCCTACTGCCAATCAATGCTCCCGCACCACTTTCACGCTGCTTGTGATCAGAGTGTTTACAACAGCCAAGTCTCTGGCTCCAGGTTTCATAATCACTAAAGTTTACCCGAGTTCGTGGGCAGGATGCCTCCTGTGCTGTTTACGAGGCTGGACGAACATTTTGTGCATATGGATAAATACTGTGCTTTCTAAGAATATTTCAATTCCATGAATTCTGTTCCCTCTCAGATAAATATTTGGTGCGTGCAATGGGTTTCAACCACAATCCACGGGGGAAATGCATCCAGATTTTGTGGGAATCCACAAAGACCGAGAAACCTGCCAAAACACACAAAACTGACACCTCCGCCAACATTATAAATAGGCGCTTGTGTGAAGTGCATGCATGTGGGTGCCGGTATGGTTTTGTAATACTCTTGCTCTTGAAATCTGAAAAGTTGCTAAACTCAAGCGCACTCTGGAAGACAAAACAGTCCATTCACGCTCATTTTCAGTTTGTTTGGCTTGGCAAGCGTTCCCAGGTTGTCCAGGCTTTAGTTGAAATGAGGGTCTGTTATGGGAGTGGTTACCTCAAGGGGGCATGACAAGAGGAAATCTAGGATTTTTAGGAAACCAGGAGCTGCAAAACAGCTTTCCTTCAAAGGAAATTCTGCTCAATAATTGAGTGAGTTCACATCTAAGCTGTGACGCCTATTTTCATGGACAAGATTATTTCGCTCGGGAGCCTGGATGGCTCAGACAAGTAGAAACAGACACAGGAAACCTCTTCATTCTTAAATTTGGGGTTTTAATCCAATCGAGGCTGGAAGTGACCAAAAACTGTTGACATCTAATGGCTGTTTTCTGACTATGAAGTGAGCTTGATGTGCTTAGTAGAGCTCACAATAGGACATGTGTCCACAGCGCAAAAGCCACCGCCACTAGCCAACCTATTTATCAGCAGGCAAACCAAGGCCTAAATGGACAGAAAGTCCATCAATCCTCTCACCACTAGCACAGGGTGGCCTTTTTTCACCCAGAGCCTGTATTGTAGGGGAGGTGGGAGATTCATAGATTCACAGATGTTAGATGCTTATAAGATCATTGGGTCCAGCCCCCTGCACTGGGGCAGGAAAGACCACTGGGATCAGGTGACCCCAACAAGGTGGGTGTCGAGACGCTTTTTGAAGATCAGCAGGGTGGGTGACTGTGGCACCTCCAGACCCTCGGCACTCGACGTGTAAAGAAGTTTTTCCTTATGTCCAATCTGAAGTGATCTTCAAGCAGCTTGTGCCCACTGTTTCTTGTCTTCCCCTGGGGTGCCTTGGTGAACAGATGCTCCCCCAGGCCCTGATGTGCGCCTCTTCTATACTTAAAGGCTGCCACCAAGTCCCCTTTAAGTCTTCTCTTCCCCAGGCTGAACAGTCCCAAGTTTTTCAGCCCCTCCTCATATGACCTGCTCTCCAGACCTCTAATCATGTGCGTGGCCCTCCTTTGGACTCTCTTGAGCTTCTCCGCATCCCTTCTGAAGTGTGGCGCCCTGAACTGGATGTGCTACTCCAGCTGTGGTCTCACCAACGCCGAGTAGAGCAGGAGGATGACATCCTTAGCCTTACTTGAGATGCATGCCAGGGTTTGATTAGCTCTGCCAGCTCCGGCATTGCTTTGATGACTCATGTTCATTGTGTGCTCTATCACAACCCCCAGGTCTTGTTCAGTTGTGGTGCTGGCAGGTGTAGCACCGCTGAGCCTCTCAGTGTGTTGTGGATTAATTCTCCCCAGATGGAGCACTTTACATTTCTCCATATTAAATGTCATCAGGTTGAGATCTGCCCACCTTGCGAGCCTGCCTAGGTCAGCATGTACTGCCAGCCTATCTTCAAGCGTGACCACACTCCCCCAGAATTTGGTGTCATCTGCAAACTTTGCCAGTTCACTTTTAATACCTGAATCCAAATAATTGATGAACATGTTGAAAAGCAGTGGTCCAAATACTGAACCTGGAGGGATGCCACTGGTCACCTTCCCCCATGCTGACTCAGTTCTGTCTATCAATACTTTCTGGGTCCTATCTCTGAACCAGTTACCTACCCACCAGACTGTAAAGTAGTCGAGGCCGCATTTTCCCAATTTTACCACTGAGGACATCATGGGGGACTCAGCTGAAGGCCTTTTTGAAGTCCAAGTATATGACACCAACCTCATTTCCCCCGTTCAGTGGCGAGTTACCTGATCGTAGAAGGAAATGAGGTTGGTCAGGTGTGACCCGCCCATAACGAAGTCATGTTGGCTGTCCTTTAGAGGAAGCCATGGTGGCTGCCTTCTGTTAGCTTATCGATAATGGATTCATTGATAATTTTTTTCCAGGTTTTTACCAGGGTGTGAGGGAGCTGGTGTAGCACGTGCCAAGGTGCCACCTGTTTTGTTGATAAGGCTGGATTGGTGAATGGCAAGTCACTTTTGTGCCTTCCAGAAGCACTGATTTACCAAGCCATTTTTAAACTGGTAATTTCTAATCCTATTGGAGATGGCTGGCATTCAAATGAAAGGTAACATCAAGTGGCCCAGGGCCTCATGGCAAGAGGCAGAATGTAATTTATTCCCTGCATTAATGATGTTTGGAGCTTGAGAGAACTTAACAGCCGCATCCCATTAACATCAAAGCTGTTTTCCTGGAAATGGCTTGAAACAAGAGTTTCAAACCACTTTGGAAGAGCTTAAAGTTAGTGCATGGCCAGGTATGTCAGAACCAGCTTTACAAACTGCGGCACGCAGGGCAGAGGTCGAATCGAACACAGCTTTGGCAACTGTTTTCATAGGCTGCCCTGGGCCTGTACTTGAGTGGGTGGCATATAAACCTAATAAATAAATATATGCTTGTATTGATTTAGTTTTGGCATACGGGCTTGCAAGCATACTAAGTGGAACTTTTAAGAGATCGTATGCTCGCTCCCCTTGACTCTAAACAGCAGATGGTAGCTACTTCCCATCTACCTGCAAGTGGCCAGTGTGGAATAAAGAATAAGGTGGAAACACTAAGAAAATGAGAGAGATTGCTGGGAGGTCCAAGAATAACAGAAGTGAGGTTAAACGATAGACAAGCCATAGCAAGTTCCCAAGCCCTTTATGCTGATGGTGTTGATCTGAAAATATAAATCCTCAAGTGACAAAAGAAATGCACACTTCTCACTTTTGATGACCTAGTGAAGCCGAAGCAGGCTGTTCCCCAAACTGTGTACTTTCGTAACGTCTCAAAAGACATAAATGCAGATTGCAGCAAAGCCCTTTTCTCAGACTCCCCTCAGCAAGGTGAGACTCAACATGTCTACAGAAATGGTACCAAACATGGCAAGACACCTAGGGAAGACCAAATTCACAAACAGATTGGCTAAAAGAAAACGCTTGCTCGATCCTCATCTCAAAATACAGTTTTCAAGCCCAGGGAATGGAGGTCATTGCAGCACGTAAATCAGTAAGATGCAAGGAAATTAGACCCACGGTCTTCTAAGGTGGAACAGGGTCAAGGTTTCTAACTCTTCTCATAGCCTCCCACTTTTTAAGAATTATTTTTATAATGGTTTTGACTAGTCTATTTATGCCCGCAGGGAGGATGAAGCTGACCAGCAGTCCTCCTGTCTCTCCCTAGAAAACGGTTCCAAACTATTAAAAAATATTTAAAAAATCCCGCAGTGCATAAACATTCACGTGGAGCAAACACCAGTGCGTTGCTAACGCTTGCCTCTCATCCTGGCTGAATTTCTAGCAGTACCAGAAATATGGGCTGTTCTGGGGCCTCAGGTTATTATTTAAACCTTTATTAGTGAATGTTAAAAATCATAGTTATTTACGTTGCTTTATAGAGTTGAAAGAGAATATAGGACCTACATGGTAGCTACAGGGGTACATATTAGTACATGTGTACACAGTCTAAGACATACACTTATTACACTCTGGGGTATTTCTGCTGAAGTTAAATGGGTTTTTTACAGAGCTTGGAGTCGCTGCCAACAGAGAAGATACAAGCTTTTATGCTAGGAGTGCCCATATATTTTAAACCTCAGACAAACTAAAAATGTCAGCTTGGGGATGGATTGGAAAAAGAGTGGGGAGAAATGATTTTTCTAAAAACATGAAACAAGTAGTTGTCCACTGAGTTGCTTTTATTTTTTTAATGCAGAGTATCAGGAGTGAAGCCATGTTATTGAGAGTAAGCGCTTACTTTAACTCTGTGTAAACACAGCTTACTAACTACAGGAACAGCCGGGCTAAGCTTTTTCTGGTGCTGATTAAATAAAGTTTCTTGCCTTATTTTGGTAAAGGTTTTTCTCTCTCTAACACAGGGGTGGGCAATTATTTCAGGTGGAGGGCTGCTGACTGAGTTTCGGCAAGCCATTGAGGGCTGCACAACAGTCAGCCCAGGGCAGATGAATATTAATTTTCTAAATTTTTAGGGGCCCGCGGGCTGGATAGTACGGCCTGGCGAGCCGCATCTGGCCCCCGGGCTGCATTTTGCCCACCCCTGCTCTAACATCAGCCTTGAAACTGGAAATTCCTAATCATTTTACATCATGCAGTTAGTTTGAAAGTTGCTATGCACTTAACATACCAAATGACTAATATTTGTTACAACACGAGGATTAGGTAACACGTTGGGACTGGCACTGGGTTATGCAGTTAAGAGGGTTATGCCCTTATGTGATATAGTGGAGTATCCCAGCACTTAAAGTTATACCAGAGGACCAGCCCAGCCTTGTAGAGACACTTGTCTCTATTTAAGCCTCACTTAATTACAGCCTAGCTACAACCTGTGCCTAATCGTATTTAGAAACCCCTGTAATGGGTGGATACAGTGCCAAACAGCAGTCCCCACAGCCTTTGGCGCACATTTTAACTAAGGTCCCAAATCAACCCATGCTGATTCATCTATGCCAGTGGGGCCAACCTTTCTGTGCCACAAATTAGCCCCGTGCCCTCCCCCAGTGCCAGTCTGATCCCTTCCCCTTACTTGATCTGCTGCTTTGCTTTCTACTCCATGTCCTGTGTCCCCTGCCCTATCTGCCCCCCTGTTGCCTGTCTCCTCCCCAGTCTGCTGCAGGCCACACACAGAGGCAGTGGTACCACTGGTGGCACTTGAGTCCACCACAAGTTGGTCAACCAGACCTACACCGCTCCCAATGCCTGGCAGACTCCAGGCTTCCCCACGGCGGGCCCAGTGTCTCCTACAACAGTGTTTCCCAACCTGTGGGTTGCAACTCAAAAGTGGGTGGCAAGAATATATGAAAGGGCTGTGAACAAACTTAAAAAAATTATTCTCCTTTAAAGGAGAAAAATGTGGGAAACCGTGGCTTTTCCATAACAGGCTGGCAGAGATCCAGCCTGCAAGGGACTTGTTGGGGCCCCCTGCCCCACACACTGGGGGCAGCGGGTCGGGAGTGAGGGGCACTGGGTCAGGACTGGCCATTGATGTTTACAAATGGGTCCTGGTAGAAAAAAGGTTGAGAACTGCTGAGCTATAGCAGTACAGTTCCCAACAGCAAGCTCAGCCTGAATCACTTCTGGATTTATGTTATCAGCTGCTGGCAGAAAGGGCTTTAAGGGGAAGACGCTGGCAGGAGGAAGAGGCCGCTGGACAGGTCGTCCATCACCAGGGATCCTGGTTTCTCTAATAAAAAAATCCCCAATTTTTGGATTAAGAAAACTAACCCCAAATCCATATTTTTTCCTCATCAAAATGAAACACCACTGTATATGAAAGGGACCTGGGGATAATAATACACCACGGTCTGAATATGAGCCGGCAGCGCGATGCTGTAGCCAGTAGGGCAAATAATACTCTGACGTGCACCAATCGATGCATCTCCAGCAAAACCAAGGTGCTTCTCCCCCTGTAGTCAGCACTGGCGAGACCGCAGCTGGAGTACTGCGTCCAGTTCTGGGCGCTGCACTTTAACAAGGATGTGGACAAGCTCATAAACGACAGAGGCTGGGGGAGGTGGCAAGCGGTGACTGCCTGCAAGTGTCACTGGCAGCATCAGCGGCGCTGCTCTCAGGGGGTGCAGTGCCAATCTCAGGGGGTGCATGTGCACCCGGGTGCACTCCCTATGCGTCGCCAATGGGCAAGCTTGAGAGAGTCCAGAGAAGAGCCACCCGTATGGTCAGAGCCTGACACCGCAAGTCACACAAGGAGAGGCTGAGGGATCTGGGACTCTTCAGCCTACAGAAGAGGGGACCTGGTAGCACGTCACTGCTACATCAGGGGTGTACATCAAGAGGTCAGTGAGCAACTCTTCACCAGGGCATCCGTGGGGAAAACCAGGAGCAATGGCCACAAACTCCTGGAAGATCAATTCAAGCTCAACATTAGGAAAATCTCCTTTACAGTTAGGGTGTCCAGACTGTGGCATAAGCTCCTTCCAGAGGTGGTGCAATCACCTACCCTGGAAATCTTCAAGCACCTTGCTGGGGGCACCTGACCCCTGTTATCTCTCCTGCTTGGTGCAGGGGGCTGGACACGATGATCTTCTGAGGTCCCTTCCAGCCCCTAACAAACTATGAATCTATATCTTCTCCGCCTCTTGAAGGCTCAGATCCAGCGTAGTGGCTGCTTAACCTGGCAGGGGAAATACCATGTATCTGTGTCCATGAAGGCAATTTTCCTGAACTGCCTGGCAGGAGAACGGCTCTCCCGGCTGGTTCGGTGCCCGCTGAGGTGCAGCAGCTTTAAGCCCAGTTTATGGAAACAGGAGTCTCCTCCCCTGCTTGCTCCAAGAGCCTTATGGCCGAGGCAAGCAAAACTCAGGGGCATCTGAACCCCACACCTCCAGGCCTGCACATAGGATGCCTGCCGATAGTTTTGGAAACATCTGAAGCCCCAGGGGTGGGTGGAGGGCGTCTGCCGGTTGTAGGGATACTTATGGTTCTGGACCGACTCACTGGTTTGGACTTGACTTGGCTGGGAACATGGAACACTTTGTTAAACATAAATAGATAAATTGGAAACATCTGACGCCCCGGTGCGGGTGGAGGGCGTTTGCCACTTCTGCTTCTGGACTCCCCAGTGTGGAATTAGTTTTGGCCTCGGATACAGATTAAATAAATAAAAAACACACACACACATTTACATACATATACATATCCACGATCCGCTGGCTGGGAAATTGGCTCCGTGGTCGGACCCAGAGGGTTGTAATTGATGGCAGTCACTCATCGTGGTGCCCCCAAAGCTCTGTCCTTGGACTCATATTGTTCAACATCTTCATTAATGATGT
>NW_017728934.1:965714-988511 GCF_001723895.1 Crocodylus porosus
GAGGAAATGCAGCGCTACCCAGAGGGTTTCCGTGGCAGGCGGGCGCGGGAGGGCAGAAGAAACCTGGAAGGGGAGAATCCCGCTTTCTTCCCTCGCAACGAGCTCCGCCATCGGGCAGCCCCCAGGTAGACCCTGCCGCTGAGCCAGGGGGAGAAAAATAAACCACGAAGCGCCTTTTCTGAAAAGAAATGTATAAGATACATACTGCTAACTCCTTTCACTTTTATTTTTCCCATAGTTTGTTGCTCAGAGTGAATCTGAAACATACTATAAAGAGGGAGTTACAAGTTCAAACCCGGACTGTCTCCTAAAAAAAGTTCGTATCTTTTTTCACAGCAGATTTTCCTGGTTTTTGCAAAGCCGAGTCGGTATAAATCAGTGGTGATGTTCCTACCAATAAAAGTGGTCACAGTAGAACTTTTCCTGGGGGGGTAAAAACTTTGGAGATGAATTTTGGAATGATCCAATGACCGGTTAAATCATTTTTGCCAGGTTCCTTTTTAGCGTGACCAGATTGAGGCAAGGAGCTAAAGACCTATGCACCTGTGTAGGCTATTAGTCTTCCCACTTCACAACTCACAGCCATGCTGCCAAGCCAACTCTTATGTGTATCCTAGTGAAAATGTAAACCATTGCTTGCCTCTCATGAACACTATTCAAAATGCTGAGCCCAGGAGAGATGGGCAGAGCACATACAATATTCACATTGCTGGTGGCTCTCGCATGATGCTCCATTTACTTTAGCTGAAACCAGGCTTTGATCTCCGGCATGGGCTCCATAGGTGCAATCTATATGGTCTGTGTTTCAGGGATGTATTTGGTTAGCCGTGTTGGTCTGAGACCAAAAGAAATGCAAGAACTCTTGATGATGAGAACAGAGATGATCCCTTTTATTAGATCCACGAAGAAATCACAGTATCTATCTATGTATCTATGTCTTTTGTTGTTGTTGCGATTTCTTAGTTGGGCTCATAAAAGGGATCATCTCTGAACCAGGAGTTTTGGAGTTCTGCGTTTCAGATATATTGTCCTGAAGAAATGTATGTGGTTTTCCACAACCCTGGACGCAGCAACATGGGTTTCAGCAGAGCCGATCAACAACGCGGCGCTCCTGGGGTCCCCAGCGGGCTTGTGCCACGAGACCAAGCGCATGCACAAGAAAGCCCAGGCTGTTTCATGCTCACTGCTGTTGTTACCTGTACTAGCTAGACAAAAAAGCTAGCTCAGGTATATGTTGGTACATGCTACGCCTTCGTTCCGCTGTGCAGACTTACCTGCGCCTGCAAGTTCTCCATTGGAAATGGGAGTAGTTGTTGTTTCACATGAGTGCAGCGGGGGTAGGTCCAAGATACAGTGATGTGATCAGAGATTTTGATGACAGGTAGTGTGAAGGACAGGAACTTCCATTTGTGCTGCAATCACCAAGGAGGCAACTTTACACAGATAGTAATAGAAGCGCTCCTCATTATAGTATTGGGGCATCTCAGCCACTAGCAGAATTTACCTTCCCAGCACTCTGAGGCAGGAAAGGCCTATCCTTAATTTTTGTGGCTAGAGAACTGGGGAACAAGGGTGAGCAAACTGATCACAGAGGAAGCTTGCAGCTGGCATGGGAACTGCACTTGCATCTCTTGAACTTGCATCTCTGGAGGATTAGACTCATGCCCTGCCCACATCATGATGTCTCCTAGGTGGAGGAGTAGGTACAGCCCCGTTCCCTGGAAGTGCTCCACAAACAAAGATCAGTTCTCCCATGTCTGGGGGGCAAGCATGGTGGCTGTGTTTAGGAGAGGAGCTGGAGCACCACCCCTGATCCTGCTGGAAAGTGTAGGGAGAAATGAAGTGGGTAATGTAATTTGGAAAGTGTAGGGAGAAATGAAGTGGGTAATGTAATTATCCAAGAATGACTTCTGGTTGGTACGCCCGATAAAATCTCGTACCATGCTGCCCTGGTAGAAAATGAAAGGGAATCGTTAACCAACACCTGTGGTTAGCACTTCAGCTTTATGCCTTGGCGTCAGAGTGGTACTTCCAGGAACACAAAGCTCTTTGTATCATCGTGTTGGGGAACTGGTTGCAGTTTTGACGCAGAAGGACGAACACCCTGACCTGAGTAATCAACACAACTTCCTGCAATGGGCTTTCCCTCAGCGCTGCCTTCTAACTACCAATCAGACTGGGACTTCTTGTAAATGGATAATGCTACTGTTTGTGCTTTGCTCCAAATCCATGCCCTCGACAGGCAGCCCTTGGCTGCACATGTGGAGATGTCTCAGTAGCAAAGCGAAGGTGTGATTGTAGCCTGGGTAGGCATCCCTGGGCGTACATATCCAGGATCCATAGTAAGGCGATGGTCTGGTTGCTAACTCAGGTCACTTCATATTTACCAGTGCTGTTACGTGGACTGTGAAGATCAATGCTAGCGCTTCTGTGCCTACCTGCGATACAATCATGCTGTCATTTTGCTTCATAAACCTCCTCTGCAGGACTGGTTCTTATTTGCTATTTTGATCTGTTTCCCCAGGGTGAAGTGATGGTTGATTCTTCTTCAATCCCAGTACCAGCAGCTAACATGCCACTGCAGTCGCAGCCCAGATGTGTGACCTCGCTGCAGCCCATCACGGAGGGAGAAATCTTCAAGTTGCCAGGCAGGCTCAGTGAGTAGATGGTGCAATGCTGACAGCCTTGCAGATTTTCTTGTACTTAGGTGGTACTTTATACCTCTTCAAAGCATTGTGCATACGCTTCTTCCTTGGATTTCTTGGGCATATTTTAACAAACCACTTCCTGTCCTTGCCTTGGCAGGACACTGACAGTGCCCTCGTCCCACGGCTTTACCTTGAGCAAGCCGAAGCGTGTTGATGTTTAGGGCATTATGCCTGGAAGGTGTGCACGAGGGTTGTTTGTGCGATTCTGAGAACATGTTGGACTAACACTTGCTTAGGATGGTTTAGACAGGAATGATCCTACCTGGAGCAGGACTCTGGAGTAGATGTGACCTGAGGTTGCTTCCAGCCTTACTTTTCTATGATTCTAACAGCCAACCGCATCTTGGTGTACATTGTTCAGTGCTGTACTGTAGGCCTCTGCCACTTGCACTAAAGGGGTAATTCCAGCAACAGATAATAGTACTAGGCTGTTCCCCTTTAGCTGACTAGTCCAGAGCAAGGGGAACGAGCCACATTATCCTTGCATGCGTTGCACAAACATGAATGGGCTGATTAATTTTCTCAGCACAGCTTAGAAGTGGGTCAGTATTGATCAATACTGTATCTTCATTTTACTGATTAGAAAAGCAACTCTCTCAAGGCTACAGAAGGCATCAGTTTAACATATAAGGTTAATGCGCTGGGGGTTTCTGAGTTTGTTTTAGGAGCTCTTTCAGATGAAGCATTTCTTTGCTCAAAGGCTTTTTGGTATCCTGGTTTTGAAGTCACGTCCCAGGAAATTTCTAACTGCATAGAGGAGAAACAGTCTGCTCCAGCTGATTAGGAGCCAGGACTGCTCCTGGCACTAACTAGCAGTTTGCTCCTAGAGCAAAGCACTTCACTTCTTTTTAGTCGGTAGGCTTGATGGCTACCACTTTAGCCAAGATTGGGGCTTGAATCAGGGCTTTTAGAACTGAATTCATGAACCCGAGCTCTCATCCGGTGTCTGCTGGGCCCAGATGGGAGCACAGATGTAGCTATATGATGATGAAAAAGAAGGTGGTGGCACTGTTGTGCCTGTTAACACAAATATCCATGGGTTAAAGAAAAACAACCCTTGGAGTTTATATAAAGAGATTTTCAAGCCTAAGCTTATGATAGTATATTAATTAGCCAGAAAAAGGATGATACATTTGACAGCTGGTTGGATTTGTGGATTATTTCATGTTTTACAAGAAAAAATAATGTCATTTAATATGGAGTTAATGCTACTGACAGATGCTTTCGAATTTTTTTTTTCAACCCATGCACTGCTGAGAATATATTATAGACAAGTGCATGTGCCAGTGCCTGTGGCAGGTTGTGATGCAGGACTCCTGGACTCTAAATCTGTTTCTGGGGAAGGTTGTGGTCTAGTGGCTGTACTGGGCAACAGCGAGTCAGGAGTCATTGGGGTTATTCTTAGCTGTGGGAGGGAGTGTAGTCTGGTGATGAGAATCAGGGACTAGTTAGGGGTCCTCTGCTGCTTTCCCAGATCTGTCTTTGATTTGTCTGTAGCCTTGGACAAATCATTTCACGTCCCCACCTTTACATGGGGCTAATCCCACTTCCTTGCCTCACAGGAGCATGAAGATTCAGCGATGGCTGTCGGAGGCTTTGGGATTAGTTGGTACTAATTATGACCAATGGCTGGGATTTTCAGACAGGTGTAAAAGAATTAGGCATGCAGCTCCCATTGAGACTGGGCACCTCATTTCCTTAGACTGCATGGGCAATCCCAGCCAGAGGTACAAGAACAAGCCACAGACCAGTATTTCTTCTGTTTATTTTCTCATCGCTTTTTGACTCACTTCAATGATCAGTCTGGTCTTTTAGAAGGGAAATGTGCTGATGGAGAAGGCAGGTGTATCCTCTTGTTCCCTTTTATTTCAAAGACTGTTCTCTGCTGGTTTCAGGAATCCAGCCCTCGCTCTGGAGCAAAGATGATGTGATCCATTGGTTAAGGTGGGCCGAGAAAGAATATTCCCTCCGGCCAGCAGATGAAAGCAAGTTTGAGATGAATGGAAAAGCCCTCTGCATTCTCACCAAGGATGATTTCAGATACAGGGCTCCTAGCTCAGGTTAGAGGAAACGAATGAGAGATTTAATAGCCTGGCTCCCCTGTGCTGTGCCGTGTGTCCAGTGGGCTATGATTCAAGGGGCTTGGGTGCAGCTCTGTCAGGGACTTGCTGAATGACCCAAGTCAATCACTTCCCCTCCCACCTGTCCTAGTGAGAGCCCTGTTTGGCTGATGTTATATGACTGCGTCCACGCTAATGGTTTCTGCCAGCATGACTGTGCATCTTTCCAAGAGCTCTACTGGCAGAAGTCTGCAAATTAGACATGGACTAAAAGAGCAAGACAGGTGAGGGCAGAATAATTATCACCTCCCTTATGCATGGAGCCAATGTAGACTCTATGGAGCAGTGATAACCTCTGGGCCCATGCAATCTAGCACAATGCAATCTAGCATTATTCAGTCTCATTTGGAGCATCCTGATGCTAGAGGAAGATGGATAATAGTGTCAGAAAGCATCAAGATCCTGCCACAGGGAGAAGGGGTGATGGTGCTGGGAGCATTCCCATGGCTCGCTTCCCAACTCAGTGTTCATTCAAGCCAGGCAGAATTGTAGAAATCAGTAAACTAGATCAGGCACACAGTGCATTCAGTCAGTCTCCTGCCTCGGGCAGCATCCAGCACTACCGCTTCTGGGGAAAGGAGTCAGATTCTCGCAGTGGGGAGTTGTGGGATAACCTGCCTGCAGACGGAGGTCTATCCTAACCACGGTCAACTTAAATGACCAGCTGTCCTAGGTCTTGTGGCCTCGTGTCTCGACATTCTCTTTGAAAAGGACCATTTGTCTTCGGTTTGAAGAATCAGTCCCAGATCAGCTCCAGCCTATAGTACCACCTCCAAACCAGAGCGGTGTCTGCATTTATTAGCTCTGCCTCCCGGCACAGCTGATTTTCTTGGATACAATGCCACACTGAAACAGCTGTGTGAAGTGCAACTATAAGTGGTGCAGATAACTTCTGGTTCTGGAGGTCTACGAAGTGTCTAGGGCCATGTCCTGGATTTGCTTCCACAAGGCTGTTCTTTTGGTTTAGCTCACACCGCAGTGCAAGAGGGCTTCCCATCCAATACACATCTGTATGAGTGTCCACTCCTCAGCCCATGCTCTATTACACACATAACCATATTTCCCTGCAGTTTCAATCAGGTTCAAGAAGCCTCTTCATTCCCAGGGCTAAAGGAATATTGGAAAGTGGACACACACTCTTAAAAACGGCCATTGAGTTCCACCCCAGAGGTGGTTGCAATTTAAGGGGTGTGATTTGTGCTTGGATTTGTTGGAGGTTTGAAGTTCGTTGGGATGCAAGGTGCTGGGCATGAAATAAATAGATCAATGGGGGAGATAAGCTGGGATTATGTTGCAGCAAGTGGAAAAACCTCCTTCATTTGAAAGTTGTAGCTCCTTTCTTATTGTTCGCTTTACAGTAGCACCTCATAGGTAGCATCAAAGTTGAGCAACATTTTGCTTGGTCCCTGAATCTGAATGTAGTCATATACCAGGTTATCCTCTTCAACTGGGGCTCTTTCACAAAAGTCTTGCTTCTAAACTAGGATTGGGCAGCAGTTCCCCCATGGTTTTGGATAACACGAGGCTGAAGAACTGTTGTCAGCTTCCCTTGGGTAGTCCATTGAGTGGGTCTCCTCTTTCTTTGGGCTGTGGTGACTGAGAACATGGCCAGACCTCAGTCCAGGGGTGCTCATTTTCTTTCTCCCCACACAGGCGACGTTTTATACGAGTTACTCCAGTACATCAAAATCCAGCGGCAAGCCCTTGTGTGCAGCCCATTGTTTAATTCACCCTTTCGGGATGCAAAACACATGGATATGCACAGCACTGTGGGAGGTATGATGCCCATTTATAAGCATTTGAATGGGTAGGTGAGGTCTGGAAACCAACCCAGGAGACGTCTCACTGGCGCATTTGTGTTTAAGGTGATCATGCCTCATGTTCTGGGCACCAGACTTAAATAACTGGAGACAGACTCAGGCTCTCCTCTCTCCCTGGTCTGCACTGCTGATCTGACACTCCTTTCCCTCTCTCCCCTAGTGACCCATCCGTGTGTCCTGTCCCAGTTAGCAGCTCCGTAATGTCCCTCATTGCTCCTACAGTTCCCTCTGCTGTTCCATCCCAAAGAGTTCCCCTTCCCTGGGAAAACCTAGTGGTCTTGATCCTCTACTCACAACCACTAGAATCAGTGCGGTTATGCTGGCATCAGTGACAAGAGGCTCAAGTGCTTTCATCATCTTCCTGGAGCCAACACTGGATTTAGCAAGGGTGGGCAAAATGTGGCCTGGGGGCCAGATGTGGCCCGCCAGGCCATTCTATCTGGCCCGCGGGGCCACTAGAAAATGTAGAAAACTAATATTTATCTGCCCCGGGCTGCCTGTCATGCGGCCCTCGATGGCTTGCCGAAACTCAGTAAGTGGCCCTCTGCCCAAAATAATTGCCTGCTCCTGGGATATAGGCTTTACCCAACAAACGCATCCTGGTTTGTCTGTTCTCTCTCTGTTGCTTAAACATGGATAAAAAAATGTAGAGGGCCTTTTTTGGAAATAACGTTGCCTTGGGCTTCCTTGCAGGTATGAACTGCAGGTTAGAAGCCTCCCCAGGAAGGGTCTCTTCATTGCTAACGACATGTCCAAGCCACAGAGAACAGCCCAGGTCTCCCAGAAAGGCCATCTTCAGAGAGGAGCCACTTAATCTCTCTCATCATGGCTCAGAAGTCAGCTGTAGGCCAGAGGTCATCTGTTCTTTTCCTGCTCCCCCACCAGCCCCAGTTGATGGTAAAATTGCAGGTGAGCATGAAGTCCTGTGGTGTGGAAAGCAGCTCTGCCTGAGAAATGAAACTCCTGGGCGGGGGGAGGTAAACATGGGGGTACCGGCTAGAGATGTCAGTGGAAACTTGACATCTGTTCATTGAAAACTCCTTGGTGAGTCTGGTTCTACATCCACCTTTCAAAGTCTGTCATGCATGGAGAGCAGCCGTAGGGGACTTTCTTGAAGACTCCATCATCTTTCCCCAACACAGAGATGGGCCCTCTTAGGACTCTTTGCCCCCCAAAGCACAGCATTTTCAATAGAAAAGGAAGAACTTTTATTTTACACCAAGGAAAGCAACAAGGAAGACCCAAAGTAAGATCTCTGGGAGAGAGCACAATGCACGTGTCTTTGATGTGCTGCAGTGCTCTGCAGAGGGAAATGGCAGCTGTCTGAACTTCTGGGGGTTACAGTTGACCCCTGGACCTCTGATTTTGAAAGCATTAGCCTCTACCATGTGAGCTAAAGTCTGGTTCTGCTGGCTATGTTGGCAAACTCATCAACCTTTTCCCAGATCAGGACAGAGCTCTCTGTTGAGCAGCTATGTGTTATATACTCCCTCTGGCCAAGCATACATGTTTCAGGCTTCAGAAGTTCAGTGTGGGTGCCTCCGTGCCTTAGTTTTCCCATTGCAAGTTAGGGATATAGATATTGATACCCTTTCTAAAGCACACTGAGATCTACTGATTTAATGATAAGAGGTCGGTGTTATTGTTACTAACACACACCACCTGCTGCTTGGCTCTGGTTTGTGGGGACACGTTCTGATGAAAGCTGAATGCCTTCCTCTGTGTTCCTGTGCAGACTGCAGGTTACTCTGGGACTATGTCTATCAGCTGCTGTCTGACAGCCGGTACGAACCATACATCAAATGGGAAGATAAGGAAGCCAAGGTCTTTCGGGTTGTCGATCCTAATGGACTTGCCAAGCTCTGGGGGAACCATAAGGTATGTCTGGGTCAGCATAGCTCTGTCATCCCTGGACTCGTGGGAGCCCATGTTCTTAACTGGGCAGCACAATGCTCTCTTTATGGTGTATTCTGTGACCAGCTTTGAACTGAAATAAATGGGAGTTGAAGGGATTCAGCCCCTGATGAAATCAGTCAATAAATTCTTCCTTGCTAAAAGAAAGGCTGAGAGGAATCGGAAAGTATGCCTATATTAAAGAGAGCCCCAAAATAATGGGGCAAGTGCAGACATTCCAGCAGTACCAGATAGAAACTACTGCACTATAACCTCTCTAGGCCGGGGATTGTCTTTTTCTCCTGTGTCCACAGTCCCTGGCTTGGTCTGTGGCTAGGGCTCCCAGGTACTAGAACGATGATGATGAAGAAGAACAGTGCTAAGTCTACCAATGTCTTGGTGGACTGTAAAGCTTTCCTTAAAAACTGTCCTACAACAATTGTTTCTCAAGCTCTGAGCATTCACAAGGACCTGGTAACTGCATGTGCCTCTATGTTTTTGATGCAAGTTGGGTTATGTTATGTTGTCCATCATGCTTCTCTTTGATTTAACTGGTAAGCCTGGCTTCTGATTGGCTGGTTTCATTGGCACTCTCCTGTTCAGGACGTCCAGTATCTCTGCGTGACACTGTTTAAAGGTTCACGTCATAGCTCAAGACCAACTTGACTGAGCATGCTTTAAGAAGGCCTTTGTCTTTTATCTTCACAGAACCGCATGAACATGACATATGAAAAAATGTCTAGAGCCTTAAGGCATTATTACAAACTCAACATCATCAAAAAGGAACCAGGCCAAAAGCTGTTATTCAGGTGAGAGAACTCAGGTGGCACAAATGACCTCACAAGGGAGATTTGGCCAGGACAGAGGAAAGTTAGTATCAGCTTCCAGACGTTCTGCACCTTGTCCTGAGCTTCACCTCATTACTTCTGAAACCTCCTCAGATGTGCAGAATAAAATGACGGTCTTGGTTATACTGTCTTGTATCTGAATTAGCTCTGCTGGAGCAGATGGAATTGGGCTGGATTTATACTGCTGCAACTGAGATCCGGTAGTATAAGTAGGGGTGGGCAAACGAGGTGTCAGCCCCACGTAGCAGACTTAGAGGGGACACAAGATTGATGGCTGTTGCCACTGGACTTAGGGTACAAAAACAGAGGCTTAGACTGATCTCTGCTGAGCTCAGAACCCAGTTCGCAGGCCTGACTCAGGTCCTATGCATATCTGAATCCCAGTGAAGTCCAATGCATGTATCTGAAAGCAGAAGTCAGTAGTCAGAATGGGGCTGGGTTTTGCAAAGCCAACACGATGGCAGTTGTTTTATTTATCTGTTTTCCTGCAAAGACAAAACCCGGGCTGGGTTCAACTGAGGGTCTGTTTTGCACAAATTGCAAAAGCCTCCAGGTCTTGGATAAGTGGTTCAGGTTTTCATCCCTATGGATCCCAGTCCCATGGGCTCAGCCCTGCAAAGAACCACCACCCCTTTGAAACAGTAAAAGCAATGAGCCCCATGCAGATACAAGCAAGGTGTAAAGCAGGGGTGAGCAATTATTTTGGGCGGAGATCCACATACTGAGTTTTGGCAAGCCATCGAGGGCCGCATGACAGGCAGCGGGGGCAGATAAGTATTAATTTTCTAAATATTTTAGGGGCCCTGCGGGTCGGAGAGAATGGCCTGGCGGGTCACATCTGGCCCACAGGCCGCATTTTGCCCACCTGTGGTGTAAAGTGCTGAGTATCTTCTGGGAGGAGCTCAGCTTTGTACAGCTTCTTCCAAAACCCACTGAAATCAATGGAAAGACTGCACTGGGCTTCGGAACAGGTCCCTACCTGGCCTCACTCATTCTGCGGCACATTGGTTTTTTTTTTAATTCCAGATTTTTGAAAACACCTGGGGAGATAATACATGAGAAATCCAGCAAGCTGGAACAGCTGGAAAGTGAGGAACAGGAGGGACTGGATTTCAAGGAGGATGTGGTGGAGGTATCGCCCTAAGGACTCTATGGCACCGTGTCTACAATGTGGAAACACGCAGCATCAGAGAGATGCTGTGAGTCACTGTGAAGAACCTGGGATGCTCTGTTGTCTCAGGAAGAAGTAACTGCCTTTCTCTCCCTGGGTTGCAGTTAAAGGCTTCAAACATTTTCTGTTCAAAGACTAAAATGTGGAACTTTGGCAGCAAGAGTTTATTCCCAGAAACTTGTGCAGGCCATTGAAAGTGAGATGAATCTGCGGGCTGACCTTTTACTTGCTAATGTTTTCCCACAGGTTATTTTGTGTATTTGTCTGTTTTTTAAAATGATCACATTTGGTACTTTATGGCCGAGGCTCTGTTGTTGAGATTCAAGATGGTTGGTAACCGTGACCCTAATTCAGGACAGCACGGCTCTTAAGCATCTGCTTAACTCTGCTCTTTACGCTTCAAGTTAAGCAAACTCTTCCATACCTTGCTAAATCAGTCACAGCTTATGTGAAGATTTTTGTGTGGTTTCAGGGCGGAGGGGTTCTTTAAGCTGAATGTTGCCAATTAATTTCACTGTGTATGGAGCAATAATAATACTGGTTATGCTTAGCTGAATATGAAGACATGTGACAAAAACAAAATACCAAAGTGAGTTGTGATAGAAATAGTGAAGGGCTCCAGGTCTTCCGGTTATTTACACAGGGGATGACAGAAGACGAGGCCCCTGCCTCACGAGACCAAGTGATTGATTAACATCCTTAGCTGATGTAAACTCTGCTCATACCAGCAGAGGCTCTGGCCGGTAGAAACCTTCCCCTTGGGGTTCGACTACAAAGATACAACATTCCCAACAGGCTGAATTCACACTAAATGAGCAGTGGAAATAACCAGCCTCATTCTCCTTTCATGCAATTCAGCCCTGTGCAGAGGATTGAAAGCTTAGTGGGTGCATATACTGGCTCTCTTCCACTACTGTAAATGGTGGATAGCTGTGGTTTCACCGAAGCAAGTGAAGAATCAGGTTCATTAACCACAGGGGATTCAGAGCTGGGTGATCCGACTCCATTGTCCAAGGTAAGCGAAATGCAACTAAACTAAAAAACAGCAGCGGTCAGCTTAGGTTTTGTAAGTTCATTTTCTCGTTTAAATAACCTCAGGTGTTGTTCAGAAAATAATCTAGCAAATGCACATTCGGGTTTTTAAATCTGACAATATCCCATTTTTGCCTAACAACATTATCAGATCCCCTGCAGTAGTTCTGACTTGCTCATAGTCCATGCATTGCTGGCGAAAGGGGTAAGATGGTCACAACTCATGCCTTCTCAGTTTAGTGGTAGAATAGGAACAATTGCAGGCTTTTCTGTACTTCATCGTGGCTTGGGAGAGTGTGCTGTGGGCAGTCAGAAATAGGTCATCACCTACAAAAGTTTATACCTCTCTGACCCAGTTTCTAAGGTGTCACCCTGCCCTGCCTTCTTCCAGCTTACTCATCATTAGGATTTCAGTGTGAACAAGATTATGCCTAAATAATACATTCTCAAGGCTATTCTCATTTTAGGAGAGGAAACCTTGTCTATTGGTTAAAGCAAAGAAGTGCAAAGTCAGGAGGTGTGCGTGCACAATTGCTCTACTGTGATGGAGACATATTACAACCACTGTGTGGCTTCATGTATAACCCACCACAGAGCCTACCTGTTCTTGAGTCTTGCCCCTCTAGTCTTTGCTAGTGTGTGTGGAGGACCAGGACTGCGTGACCACTCCCCAGTTGCCAGTTTTGTGCCTTTGAGCAAGTCGCTACCACTGAGCCTCAGCTTTTTCATGTGTGAATTGGACACAGTGGGCGCGTCTACATGTTCATTAATGTGAAGTAACTGCTGCGCATTAAATTTAGTACTTGCAAAAGGAAGTACAAAAATGTGCAGTAGGCTGTCCTACTTGCATTAGTGCAATTGCACGCTTTTTTGTGACGATTAATGCACAGTAGACTGTGCATAGCCTAATAGCATGGTTTTTGCCTGACGCTGTAATGCTTAGTTAATCAGCCTACTGTGTATTAAGGGTCTCTTGTAGACACACCCAGAACCATCTTTCTACAGGGGTATAGTGAAAGTCCTAAAACCATTAGGCCTAAGAATACCTATGCCTATAAGCCAGTGATTTTCAACCAGGGTTCGGCAATACCTTGGGTTGCACTGAGATCCTTTCAAGGGTGAAATGTTAGCACTGTTAGGTGTGCAAACATGTTTCACAAGACAAACCCAGGGATTTCACATAGGTATACGTGGTGTTCAGTGATTGTAAGGCCAGAAGGGAACTTGGAAGATCATCAGGTCCAGCCCCTTGCACCAAGCAGGAAAATGTTAATGTTAAAAACGTCCTGACCTGTTCTGGTCTGTCTGAGTTCTTTGCACCAGAAGAGTTAGTTGCTCTAGTATTTATTTCTGTAATCAAAAATAGAGTGAAAACTAAGAGCTGGCATTTTTCAAGGGGCACCCTGAATTTACTGAGGAGTGCCTTGAGTCTAACAACATTGAGGTCCGCTGCTATAAATGCTCCCAGTTAATTCAAAGTGCCAGCAAGTTATTTTGATTGATTTAGCTGAGGATCCGACCCATTGCTTGGAAAGTTATTTGTGTGCATAAATGTTCTCAGGATTGGGGCCTACCCCATTAGCAGTCAAATGCATGCGTGCTCAAATTTCCAGTGCTAAATTTAGGCACACTTACCACCAAAGACTGTCACTCATAGCTCCAAAGTGTTCAGAGACTCTCTAGATTGGAAAGTCCTAGAAAAACTGCAAAACTATTTTTGTCAGCCTCTGCAAGAAACCACAAAGCTTCCAAGAATGAGGACTAAGCATTCACGGGGTACATCTGTTTGCAAGACTGGACCATAATAACCACACACCACCAAGAGGGGAGGGTGTTTTTCTAACCACTGGAAGTTTACAGGACAGATTTTACTATGATCATTTAACGTTTTGTGTTTTTTTTGAATAAGGTGATTGAAAATGCCTTACAAATTAGTGCACAGTACACATTAAGCTGATGAAATATCCTACTGGAAGAGCTGTCATGAGCTCTGTGTGAATCATTATGCTTCTTTGCATAATGCTGCCTGGGTCCCAAAGGTATTTCTTGAGGCTGTGTCTTCAAGGGGTGCAAGGCAGAACGGGAGATGACTTGTGAAATTTCAGTTTGTGGTTTTTCTTTAGATAAAAAAAAATAAAAATGAAACCGTGGAGGTGTTTTTGGCATACGCTTTATATATATTTTCAGAGTATATATATGTTGTGCAAGGTGCCTAAATATAGTATCTTGGCTTTGGCATAGGCCCTTTGGAGCTGCTCAAAACTGGTGGGCTTAGACCAATGATTCTCAACCAGGGTGCTGGGGTTCCCTGGGATGTCACAAGATCCTTTGAAGGGTGCCACGAGGTATGAAGAGATAAGTAACTGAGAGAGGAGACAAGCAGATAAGCCACGCTCAGGCTCGTCCCAGCTAAACGATTCCTCATGCCCTGTGTAAGAAGGTAATATATAAATTAGTTTTTGAAACTGGGTGTCACTCAGTTCACAAACATTATGGAGGGGGCCTCAAGTCCGATGAGGGGCACCTTGAGTCAAGTGAAGGGTGCTTCAAGTCCAAAAGGTTGAGAACCACTGGCTCAGACTCCACCAACTGTCCCGGTGTTGGCGGTCCTAGGCACTCAGACACTGTGATGGTAACTGGTGCAACAGCAGAGATAGAGGAGCAAAATTCAAGCACCCACTGGCTGTACTCAGCCAAAGCAGGGCAGAATTTCTCTGCTAACTAAGAGCCCAGCTCCAGAGCTGCTGCAATGCCTGCACCTCCACTGCGACCAATTTACATGAGGTAAGGATCTGTCCCAGTGGGGTAATTCCTCCTTGCTTTCATGGGTGGGATGTCAGTACAGTTGTTTTGGAGTAAAAGTGGTGTAAGCTCACCTCTGAAATCAAGCCCAAGCATTTCAAGAAAATAAAGCTACAGCCACAGTTGAATTTCCCCTTTTGTTCTTGGAAGTTGTCACTTAGCCTGGCTGTGCTCCCTGCTCGGAGGCATTTGGGGATGGAGAGTTGATGAAGCTGAAGCTTAAGGGGTCAGTGGTTAATAACACAACCCCTCAATGATAACCCTGAGAGCTTAACTCACAGCATAGTAAAATAAACACTGGACCCAGTTTTCTCAGCTCTCTGGAGTGAGACAGGACCTGACATGTTCTCCATAAACACTGATCTGGGAGTTTCACTTCCAGAAAACTAACTGTGTGTAAACACCCTGGCTAAAGCCTCCTGTTAACGAGAAGGAAATGAAAAGGCTGAAATGTCCCTGGAGTATATTCACACCACTGGTTTATGCGGGCTGAGAATCACGCTTGAAACCTTTTGCAGCAGAGGAAAGAGAAGAGCCGCAGGGACATTTGGATCTAGCTCTTGGCAACCTGGACTAGGAATTCAATTCACACTGCCCGGCTGGCTCAGCATGGGGCCAGTGTCCTGCAGGGATGCCCAGGCTTTGGGGTGAATGGAGCCTTACAAAAGAAGAAGGGGGAAGGTTTTTGTTCTTTAGGGTTGAAATCCACCCATTTGCAGAGGGTTAATACTAGGCCAATGCAGTGCTTAAATGCAATTTTGAAGGCTCTAATGGGATTTAATAAAACCCTACATGCCATTAGAGGGGTATCACCCTTAGCTCAGGGACCTGTCCCAGGTTCCCTAATCTAGTGTATTAATAGTAATGTAAAAGAGAAACTGTTTGCATACCCTGCCTGTAATTTCAAGGAGATGCATAAATCCTTCCTTCACCTCCTAAAGCAAATCATCTATTGTGCTGGGCACCTGCTGCAGCTCACTCCAGGTGTAGGGGGTATTTTGGAAGCATGTTTCATTAAGCACTTTTGAGGATCCTTTGTGATGGTAGGTGCTTAGGTGATAATGACTCTTCTGCAGAGCCAGGGCTAGGTTTAATGGCTTTCAGTTTCTATAGGGGTTTTCTTTAGATAGAGATTTCCCTTCCTTGCCTGCATAGCTGTTGGCTGACATTGACCACATCATTAAGGAGCTTTTTCTCCGTCTTTAGCTACTTCTGCTTTGTGTGAAATGATTTGAGGTCTGGTGCATGATCACTTTGTTGTTTTATTTACAAATAAAAGACATTTAATACAGAAAATTCATGAATGTATCAGACCCTTATTAAATGCTCCTTATTCCTTTTGAGCTGGCACACCAGCTGGGCCAGATGTTGGTATGGGAAATGTATGTCTGGGTCAAAGGGAGAGAGGCGAGTAACAGGCTTCCCAAAGGAGCTGGTGCTGAAGTGATGGGGTGCCATAGGTCGTTCTACTGAAGTCTGTGATTACATTGATTTACCCCAGCAGAGGACTGGGCCCCTGAGATGGCAGTCTAGGGATATGGGCACACTTCGACTGATTTAAATGCAGTTTAAACCTGAAGTGGGTAGACATACAAGCCTGTTAAGCTGGTTTAAAGCTACCTGGAATGGTTCAAAATTGTACCCAGAACATCAAGTGCTATTTTGAACTGGCTCCCCACAAACTGATTCAATGTCATATGTGGACATTAAGCATGCCGTGACATAGGTCTGGTCGGTCCTTTGGACACTGCACTGCGTTCCTCCTCCCCTACCCACTCCTTACTGCAGCGGCTGGCTGGTTTTGAATGCAGCTGGTATTCTCTTGCTCCCCTTTTCTCCCTTGTTTTGGTATTTGTTCTCATCCCTTGTTCTGCTTGCTCAGTAAAAGCTATCTAGCAGCCAGCTGTGTCCTTGCTCCTCTCTCTGCCACTGCCCCTCATCATGACTCTCCCAGCCACTGGATCCAAGCACTCCCCTCTCACTCCCTACTCCAGCCACCCCAAATCAGGTGAGTGCACTGTAGATTTTGGTTAACTGCAGGCTACTGAAGTTTACTGAATTCACATTCAGGGAAGAAGGGAAAGTAGAGAAGGCCAAAGCAGAGGTGTAAGCATCTTCCCTTCCCATATCTACTGGGAGGAATGCTGGTCTGGAGGGTCGCTCCTGCCCCTTGGTTGTTGAAGCAACATTTCACACCTAGTCCGTGAGATTTGGAAACAGCTTTGTAAGTGTGGCGCACCTGGGATAAGCACGCTAACACTGGTTCAATTGAGGCAATGTTAGCAACACTGCGGTATTTTCAGCCATTTCTCTTTGTACAGAGGAACCTCCAGAACAGATGTCTGGGTTGGGGGTGGCTTGCTGATGGGCATTTTGCACCCTCAATATATTAAGGGAGTGCTTTGAGCTATCAGGCCCTGCCTTTCACTCACCTGGAACTCATTGTAGGAATAAATACCTCCACCCCGCTCTCCCTGACATAAGCAAGCAGAGCCATCTGGAAAAGATAAAGAGCCCCCTTACACTCCTGGGTGGAAGGTAAAGGGGTTAGATCAGGGATCGTCTTGAGTTAACTGGGACACTCACATCAGCAGCTCCCTTGGCGTGAGTCCCCAGCCACAAATCCTGCACTTCCAGCGTGTTTACTTGTAGCAGGCATCAACATCACATGAGATGGCAGCTGGCTTGTTCATCTGTCCTCAGCTCACCATGACTAAGGCTCACATCTGACTATGGGTTAGACTGGGGATTTCCTCTCCCATTTGGGGAGCTGCCAAAGGCATTCTTTCCTCCTTACACTGAGCAGTTTCAAGATCTGATCTGTTTTGTTGTTTGGCTTACTCTTTATTTGTCTTCCAATAAGTGACAAGGAAAGAGCCCTTCAGAGGTGAGTGAACTCCCACTGGTTCAACTGCCAGGACTGAGGCAGCATCCTGGTCAATGTGGATGACATGCATTGATGCCTGCCCTTTCCAGAAGTGAATGCTTGTTCTGTTGGCTCCTGTGGTACATATCCATTCATTGCTCTTCTATGGCCTGCGTGCCAAGGTTAATGTTTCTTGGTTTGCTTCCCATCAAAAGATGAGAAGTGAGCATTTATAGGAATAAGTGAGCACTTATAGGAAGTGTCAGCTCAGGTTCATGTGCAGGCCATTCAACCTGGCTCCCAGCAAAGTCAGTGAGCAGGCCGGGAGTGGAGAGACCATAAACTGGCAGCTTGCTTGGAAGGCAAGCTTATCCCCCTTTATGAAACAAAACGCAATTGCTAGTTGCTGCTGAGGTGGGTGATGCAGAAGTGTATGAAAGGCAGTGATTGCAACCGTATTTTGTGTCTGGAATGGGTACTTTAGACTGGAATTGGCTTTTCAGGAGGTTATTCTGGGTAGGGTTTAAAAGGGGAAAAAACCCCCAATAACTAAGCCCCTTAAATATTCTGATCAAACCTTGAAATATCACAAGTCAAATTTCTGTGCCAGTGTGCCCACAGCTGCAGGAGGGGTGCCTAATGCATTGTTCTGCTCGCTAGGCTTGGCTTTCTGGCTTGATTTTTTTTTTTTAACATCTGCCACGATGGACTGTGTCTAGAAGCTCTTGGCACAGGCCTCTTCACTGCAGGGGCACGTTTGGACTGAGAACTCAGCTCACGGACGACAGTGGGAGCTTAATGCACCAAGTATACCCCTGAAAAATGGGAGCTTAATGCACCTCACCTCAACTAAAACTCTGCTCTAGTGCTGCTTTGAGTTGAATTCAGTTTAGCTTGTGATATTTGCTTTAAAAAAAAAAAAGGCGCAAGTTTTCTGTGGAAACCCCCTATTTTCTGTTCAGCTGCACTCTACACACCATTTCCCAATCCTCCGAGCTAGCCAGCCCCCACTACAACATGCCCTTGTGCTGCCCGGCATTTATAGGACCTGGTCATGCTATTCCTCAGTGATGTAGAGCTCATGCTGGATGGCAGGGTTATCTGTGAAGTTCCTCCTGGCACTGGAGGGTGACACGCAGACAACGCCGGACAGTTTCCAGTCGATACTAGATACCGATTCATCAATATGTGCTAAAAATACATAAAGGGGAACGGATTGTACTTTCCCTCGAGGAACAACCAGGGGACAGGAAACCATAATCCGGGAGGTTAACACTAACAGAGCTAAGGGAACTAGTCGCACTTTGCTGGACTCTTTCTGCTGAAAGCTGGATTCAGGAGAAGACCCAGAGAAATGGCCTCAGACAAACTAACTTGGGTAATGGAAGAAGTATAGCTGTCTCAGCATGACATACTACCATACAGCCAGCTTCTCAGCAGAGCTAGCTGAACTAATACAGCTACAGTGCTTCTGGCACCCAAGCTGGTTACAAGTTCCCACATAATTTTGTTTTTGATCGGCTCCTGATGCTTTTGGGGAGCGGGGGCAGTGTGCATTTCTTTGCAGATAACACAGACAGCTGGAGCAGAGGAAAGCTGCTCTCCCCCATGCAGACTGTAGCAGAGAGCAAGACTTTCAGGAGCAGCAGGACCAGCCATGGGTATTGTGCTGCCAGTGTGAAGGAGAGCTGATGTCTTGTTAATCCTGTGTGCTCCAGCTGAACTTCACTGGAGGCCCAAGGTTTAAACTGGGGAGTTGTACCTAAGAGTGTCTTTGATTCATTTGGTACAGAGTGTGTTTGTTCATTGCTCCCTGCCTTTGACAATTCAATTATTGATACCCTGTTCTGATATTAACCTCATTCATATGTTGGCTCTTCTGTGAATAATAAATCGTGTAAATAGTTGGACTGTATGCCCTCCAGTGTGTGGGGAAAGCACCCCATGGAGAGGTGGCCCCAGCCTTAGGGGCCAGGAGGTTGACCGAGCTATTTGACACCCCAGGACCCTGAATCCGGACATGGCCGCTGGTAGCACTGTGGCTAGGGTCACACTAGTGATCTCCTTCATGAACCTTTTGAGGATGAAAAGTGCTGTATGAGAGGCCTTTTGTTTAATCAGAACTGGACCTTGCCAGCAACTGATATAAAAGGAGCCACTTGGAGCACACAACTGGAAGTTTTGTTGGTGCTACAAAATGGAAGAGTTAGGTTACATATGCTGGAGTGCCACATACAATACCTGTCCTCTATTTAAGTACAGACAGCTGTCTCCTGTAACATTGCCAAACACTTCCTGATGACTGCTCAGTACCCTCCCCATCTCACCCCATCACCTTAGTTACACTGCTGAGGTCCAGAGCCAGCTCTGGGATCTACTGGGATGTCTCTAGCTTTCTCCTGTGAATGTGTCACAATGCCCAGTTCCACAATAACAGGTGCAGAGAGAGAATCACAATCTGATATTTCAAATGAAGGCCCCTGACTGATCCCTTAATAAGCCTGTGATTCAATATGTGGTATTGAATGATGGTGATTATTAAAATATATTTTTTTCAGAGATGTAATGACTATATAGACACTGAAGTATCGTCTTTATTAACCATGTTTATTATAGCAAGGTCTTGTCTATTATACCTTTTTACTTGATTGCTTTTATAATGTGCTTGGAAATACATTTCTCTGAAAGGCGTAATATAAAGTCTACCATTATTATGAATGCTCATTAAGTAGGCTTTTATGCATAATCAACTTGTACTTAAATACACTAAATAATAATGTTCCATGACTAGGTTCTGGACAAAAATGGTGGAAATGTTTCTTGCTTTTTGCTTTTCTTTTTTCCCAGTTTAGCTGGGGCAAGAATTGATCTGTTTGCTTTGCCTCAGCTGCGTGTGAAGTCCCTACTGGAGGGGCTGGCTTCTTATCTGCATCTCTGCTATACTGGGTCACTTTGAGCGCATGTGCTCATGTCTTAACAAATGTCTTGGCTAATTATCCGCCTGATCTTGTTTCTCTGTGTAATACAAGGAGGAGAGGGCGGGGGTGTGATTAATGAGCATTTAGTCTTAGGATATAATACAGTAACAGAAGCTAGTCTTAAATGGGCATATCTACACACGTGCTTTAATAGTCTATTCTACTGTACATTAAAGCATCACATCAAAAATTATGCGAATACATTAATATTAGCAAAAAGCATGTCAAAAAACTGTGTTAATTAGTCAAAAAGCTGTGCTAATGCACTAATATGCAGTAAAATAAGCTACTGTGCATTAAGCACCACTAAAAACAGCAGGTGCTTTCACTACTTCACATTAGGGCAGCCTAATGCGCATTTATTTAGTACGTCACATTAGAGGTACTTAATTTAATGTGCGGTAGCAATAGTGCATTAATGAACATGTAGGCATGCCCAGTGAGACATAAATGACTCTTAGAAGACAAGAACATAGGAGGCACTGTAATAGTTCATCAGACCAGGGGCCCATCTAATCCAATGTCTTTTCTCTAACTTTGGTCAACACCAGCTCCATCAGAGGAAGATGAAAATCCACATAAGAGAGATGCATGAGCTATTCTGTCTTAGAAATGGTTAAATCCTGTTTTCACTGCACAAGGCTAAATGGCATGTATGCAGCCATGTCATTTTGCTCTGGGCCACTTAGGCAGATAAAGTGAAATAGGATTTAGCCTTGAATGTTTGACTGGTGCCCTGTAGCCAGATGGTTCATATTGTTCACAGTGTTTTATCCAGTCCAATGTAAGTGCTGATGTTTTCATTGCTCACATGAATCCTTTTTTGTATTCTGCTGAGCACCTGTGGCTGCAACTGCCTCCACCCAGAGGAAACTGTGTTTCAGGAGTGAAAGTAACTGCGGGATCTCTGCTGCCTCCCAAAGCCTGGATCCTAATTGCCTGAATGCAAAGAGCAACTCATTTGCATCCCTTGGCAAATACCCTGGTTGTGGAAATTAGAGAGGAATTTCTGACACCTGCCAATGGGTGACTCCATGAGATCACATTCTGGGTAGCAAAATAAGCGCAGAAAATGCGCAGGTGTGAAAAACAGGTATAGCTAAGTATAGTTGGACCCTGATGCTGCCGTGAACAATGCATTGGAGTTCCCTGCACCTGGGTCTGGGTTTTTCCTGGTGGCAGCTCTAGCAGATTAGATTGCAGGATTGCGACTGAATTTAAATTTTGGTACAACTACCTTGAAACCAGGAGAGCAGGTGATGGTGTTAATACTGCTTAAGAATGAATGCATTTACAAATATCCTGAGAACCGTTACCTCCATATTGACCTCCTGCTAAAAAATGTAGCCTCTTATTTAAGTGCCTGATACAATGCCCACTATAACCGATGGACACCAGTCCAAACACAACATGCTGGAATGTGCTAATTGTTGTCTTTGAGCCATGGGCAGCTGGTGCTTTTTGACTCAGGGGTCCCCCACGCAGCCGATGGCACTCGCCAAAAGTGGCCATGCTGCTTATGGAAGTCCCGCGGCCACTTTTGCTGGTGGCCCCGCTCCCCGACTGGTGCTCGCAGGGAGGGCACCAGCACTCCTGCCTGCCTGTCACCTAAACGGGGTGTGAGGTCTGACAGGGGGTGCACCAGTGCTCTCAGGGCGTGCACGTGCACCCCCTACACATTGCCAATGCTTTGTGCCCAGAAGATCACAGAATCACAGACCCTGGTGAAATGCTGGGTATTCTAACCATTAACTACCTTCTTTCAGTCTAAATGGAAGGATGCATTCAAGTTTCCCATTATGCAGTGAGAGCTGGAAACAGTAGGAAACCATGCAGCACGAGCCGCACCAGGCCCAGCAGTGCCGGGCAGGGGAGGCTGCATTGGAGGCAGGTCCATGCTGACCCTGGCTCCTACCTGTTGTTCCCGGGATCCTGCCATTCCTCTTGCACAGAAAGGGGCTGAGGCCGAGCTGGGCTCTGTGTTCCCAGCTCCGGTCACAGCTGGGATGTGCCCTGACCCCACAGGGCAGTGATGTGATCAGAGAGGGGCTTAGGATTGGGCCCCTGGACCAGGGCTGTCCCTGTGCCTGCTCCACACGGAGAATGATGGAGAACATGCCCAAAGAGTTTGGGGTCCAAGGCCGTGTCGGGCTGGCAAGAGCCCTGGACCAGACCAGAGCAAAGGTGCCCACAGCCCCAGCACTCAGCACCTTGCCTGGCGGGGGAGGAAGACCCCGGTTTCCGTGGCCAGTGATGCTCCTGCCTGGTGACATCACAATCCCAAGCCTCCTCCCAGTGCTCTCGTGACCCCCCCGAGCCAGTCGCCCCTTGTCCTCGCTCCTCTTCCTCGTCTTTCCTCCTCCCCAGACTTAGTTGTTTAGCTGTTAGTTAGTTACTTAGTTCGTTAGTGTGTTAGTTTAGACAGTTAGTTTAGTTGGTTAGTCCATTAGTTTACCTCATTAGTTTGTTAGCTTAGTTTAGTACATTAGGTTAGATCGTTAGTTTAGTTTGTTAGTTAGTTTCTTCATTCATTCGTTAGTTCTTTAGTTTGTTGATTAG
>NW_017728934.1:989128-1076548 GCF_001723895.1 Crocodylus porosus
GCCCTCCCTGGGAGTCTCCCCTGGCAATGGCCCTGCTGCCCTCTGCCCCCCTGCACGGTGGGGCCCACACGGGCTCTGGGACCCCCATGCTCACAGTGGTGCTCAGTCCTCACAGCCTGATGCACAGCCCTCTTGTTCCCTCAGCACCAGATGCCTCGCTGGAGGCCGACAGGTGGGCAAGGGGCAAACTGCCCCCAATTAAGGCTTCTCCCTGTGTGCCCTCCTTGGGGGAAGGTGCGGAGAGGAGGGACCCTGTACCTGGTGAGTTTGGGGACAGCCTGAGCTGGGGGGGGCTTGCAGAGTTGCATGGGGAGGGGGCATGGTCTCAGCATGAGGCCCCCCTCTCCCTCCTCAGCCTCCATTCCCAAGGGGCTGAGCTGGTCCAGCACCTCCCAGCCCACCCACAGATTTTCCACCCCTCCAGTCATCTGTTTGGAGCCAGGTGACCCCTCCCCAGCCTTACGGCCCCTCATCCCCTTGTCCCCTGTGACTCACCCCCTGCCAGGGGCATTTGTATCGCAGGCAATCAGCCACCCCTGGGGTCTCTCCCAGACCTGCTCCCTGAAGGGACTGCCACCCGACCCCCGGGGAGGAAGGCCCTGCCCTCGTGGCACGCAGGACTGCTGGCAGCGCTCCCCATGCGTGTGTCCCGGAGGGGCTGGTCACCCTGCGCCCTGGCAGCAGCGTGGGCCCAGCTGACGCGCGGCCCCTTGTCTCCCCTCAGGACCACGACCGGGAGCAGGCGCAGGAGCAGCGGTGGGGGCAGGCAGAGGGGCGGGCGAGTCCGTCTCAGCTGTGCCGGGCAGCACTGCCAGGGCCCAGAGGTGGCTGCACCCCCCCACTGCCGTGAGTCTTTCCCCTGCCCGGGGGCTGTGGGAGATGGGGTAGGGGTGGATCTGGGGGGCAGGCGTCTCTCACCAGGTGCCCCGTGACCCTTCCAGCCCCATGCTTCACAAGACACCCTGTGGGAGAGTCTCCCTGTCCTGCCACCTCCACGGGCCCTCCAAGAATAGGGGAGGGGGTCGTGGGCTCATCCCCCGATCACAGGCACAGTCCTTCCCAAATCTGTGTGTGAGGGGACCTGGGATCTTCAGCTGAGAGGTGGGGACGCCCCTCAGACAGGTGGGAACACCCAACCCCAGGGATCCCCCGGGCGCTGGTCTAGGAGCCCTGCCCGGCCCCAGGGCTGTGGGGGCGCCAACCCTGCACCCGGGCCAGGAAATGGGGAATTCGCTGCCCAAGGCAGTCCATCGCCCCAGCTGCTCTTTCTTCCCCAGCAGGAGAAACCCCGCGGCGCGCACCGCCGGCACCAGGTGAGAGGGACCGAGCCGGGCTGGGGGCTGTGAGGAGCCCAAGTGGGCTGGGTGACGGCTGCATGGAGGGGTGGCCCAGAGGGACAAGCCGGGGGCTGGGCTGGGGGATGAAGGGCGAACGCAGGGCCAGAGGGACAGATGGTGGCAAGAGCTGGCTGCGTGCACAGACACACAGGCCGTGGTGGGCGACCTCTCTAAGCCGCACTGTTTCGATAGCTGGAGCTGGAGGTGACGGCGCTGAGGGCCCAGCTGGCCCAGCAGGAGCGGGACGCGGCGGTCCTCCTGTGCCAGTAGGTGTGGGGCCGGGCAGGGGGCTGACTGTTCCTGGCGTGCGGTGCAGGGGTCGGGGCACAAGCCCACAGCCCATCCCTGCTCCTGTGCGTATCTGTCCTCGGGGAAGGGTGGTTTCTGGGACGGCGCCGTCAGTCTCTCTGAGCCCGCAAATGTGTTGTGTCTTCACAGTGCTCGGCAAAGGGAGGAGCTGCTCCTGGTGAGCTGACGTGGGGCAGAAGCCGGCAGGGCCGTGGGGCAGGGGAGGGTAGAGGCCGAGGCCAAGCTTGGCCAGGCAGGGTAAAATCCCAGGAGATGTGAAAGCGGGGAACAGAGTCCTGACACGTTGTGTGTGGGGAGAGGTAGGGGCTGATGGGTGCCCAGGGAGGTACTGCTGTTGGGTGCAGAGGCCTGATAGGCTTGGTGCGGCCATGGGCCTGGTGTGACAGGCTGGGGTGAGTCTCGTGCAGGCCCAAGTGGAAGACCTGAAGCGTGAGAATGCGTCCCTGGTGCTGGCCCTCAGGGTCCAGGGGGCGCAGGGCCTGGCTGGGGATGACAGCCCCATGGAGGTGAGCCGCTCTGCATGCCCCTCCCCAGGGGGTGCATGTGTGCCTGTGTGTGTGCAGGGCAAGGCTGTCCCCTGCTGTGCCAGGCCCTACTGTAGAGGGCACAGGGGGGTGCCCTGGCTCTGTGGGAAGAGGGCTTGTGTGTGCAGTGATAGGCACCATGTGAGTTTTGTGGATGTCACAGTGTGGGACCGGTGGGGTGACGTGTGTGGTGCAGTGACCTCCACTGGTTTGGGGACTGCTGTCCCCCAGCTTCCCCACCATACTCGTCAGGTGCTAGCTGTGTGCCAGGGGGCTGGTTTTCTGCTTGCTGCCAAATTGCTTTTTCATGTCCAACAGCTTCCCATGCATGTGGCAGACCAGTGCTGGCCACCCTGGAGCGGGTAAGTGGGGGACAGGGAGGGGAGGGTGAGGTGCGGGGCTCTTCTGGGTAGCTTGCAGGCTCTGGCACAGGTTATGGGATGTTGCACATGGTGCTTTGTGCAGGTAGGAGAGTTGCCCCTTGTCTGGTGCTGGTGGGGATGAATTCAGTCTAGGACCCATTTCTGACCAGTTCCTTTTTGTGCAATCAGGAGCATTAGCCCCCACCATGTGCAGGAGGCAGGCACGCAGACACACGTGCTCACTACCGGGGAGGCCAGCACCCAGACAGAGGGCCCTGGGCAGGAGCATGCCAGCACCTAGACCAGAGCCCTCTGTCTGGAGGAGGTGGGCTGTCAGATTGACCCTTGGCTATGATAGACACCGGCACACAGACCAAGGCTTGTCGGTGTCAGAGAGTGGCTGGACACAGGGAGAGGTATGGTGCTTTTCATACTGTTAGTTTGTGGCCCCAGGATACAAGGTGGATGGGAACTAACTGGGTGATGATCTGGGCCCTTTCTGCCTCCAGGCAGGTCAGGATGACCCAGGATGCCTATTCCATAGGGTGCCAGTCCCTCACCTCTGGGCGTCCTGCATCATGGGGCCACAACTTGGGAGGGGATTGCCCCCAGGCTGGATGAAGTCTCAGGGGGCTGTGGGGAGGGGTAAGTGGTGGGCTTGTACAACAAGAGGGGATGGCCTGGGAGAGCTTGCCAGCCCTGTGGGGATAAGATGGGGACAGGGAGAGGATGAGAAGGTGGTCCCACAGGGGCCTGTGGGGGACTCGGGGTGTCGTGCACAGTGTCCCACCTGCAGGGCAGGCTGGAGGCACTGGTAGCAGCGGTGTTTTCAGGTAGGGGAGTACTTCCTTCATAGAGGCTGTTGGATTTGAATTCGGTGCATGATCCATCTCTGACCAGTGCAATCAGGAGCAAATCCCCCTCCAAGGGGATTGAGGAGGGGACCCAGACTACCACGCCCCTCTCCAAGGAGGCCAGCACCCAGGCAGAGGGCCCTGAGCACCTTGACATCTCCACTCAGACAGTGGCTCTCTGCCTGGCTAACACTGGGTGCCAGATGAACCCCCTTCAGGAGATGGAGTGCAGGAGCAAGACAGATCATGGTCTGAAAAAGACAGGACCAGAGGAAAGGTATGTTGCTTTTCCTAGTTCATTTCATTGAGTTTTGTTTTGGTATTTAAGGAAATGTTTCATGTTCCAAGACAAATCTAGTCCAAATCCATGAGTGAGTCCAGAAGCATAAGTTGCTCTACACCCGGGAAGCATGATATTTTTCCTAGTGTTAGGTTGTGAGCGTGGGGTCCGTGAGGGGAGCTGAGGGAGGGCTAGAGCCAGGACCCTGTTCCTGGTCCCGGGAAGGGTCTCGCAGGTTGGGAGAAGGACGGGTCGAGGACCAGCACCCCTGGGTTCCTTCGCAGCTCTGAAGGCCTTGGGAGGGAAGAGGTGAGTGAAGGGGAACTGACTAGTGTGTCTTCAGGAAATGCCTTGCCCACAACTCCCTCCAGTGCCCTGGGTGTAGGTGGGGCAGGGCTGGGCAGGGGCGCTGCAGGCGAGGGGGCTGTGTGCTGGGAGCCGTCCCTGTTGTGTATATTGAGACCGTAGCCAGGAGCCAGACCTAGGTGCAGTCAGCACAGAGGGAGTAAGAGAGATGGGTGTGGGAGGGCGCCCAGGGCCAGTCCTTGGTACGGAGGCAGGGATGGAGAGTGGCATGGGCTATTGGAAGAGACAGGGCCTGGGGGTTTGGGGTGTGTGCAAGGTGACTGATGTCTCTACCTTCCGCCCCCAGTGCTGACACTGCGGCAGAGGGGAGGAGGAGAAGGGGGCGAGCAGCATGGAGGTGAGTGCCCCCCTGAACCTTGATGGGTCCCAGGTCTGAAGGACTGTCCCCTCATTCCACATGATGATCGGGTGCCTCCTGCCTCTAGGCTGGTCAGGATAACCTGTCCTGCCTCTCTTCTAGGGCCCCAGTGCCCTGTATGGACCGGCTATCTCCTGGGGTGGACCCCATTGTCCAGCTCTGGGCCTGAGGACCCTGCTGCCATGGGTTCACTCTGGGGCTTGGGGCGCCAAGCTTCTGGCTCAGGTGTGAGGCCGGTTGGGGACAGAAAGCCCCACTCAGGCACTTGTGAGAGCCATGTCCTGGTCACTGCTGGGGAGACTCTCCTTTATCCTGTGGCTGTTCCCTGGGGGTGAGCAGAGGGCCAAGATTAACACTGCCCCACTTGCACTGGTTTTTTCTCGCCTGGCCTGGAACCCACCCTGATTGTGCCCTGACTCTGCCCCTTCTGCCACAGGTTCAACCTTGCCTGGATATTGCCCTGCTGCTTCGCCTTCAGGCGGTGAAGGCTGCGACTGCTCCCCTCTCTATCCACCCTTGTCCTCCCCTCCCCCCATCCTCCCCTCTCTAATTCGGGATGGGTCCACACGATGACAGCGTTGGTGCCTCTAGCTCTCTGAGAACGTAAGTGCTTTCTCATTGCTTCTAGGTTTTTGCTGTCTCTTCCTTTGAGGATCAGCACCAGGAGCTCCTGTTTAACCTTCGACAGGAGTCAGGAGCAGGCAAATATATATTTGTGAAATTTTTTAAGTGTGCCAGTAGCCGGATAAAATGGCTTGGTGGGCTGGAGTTGTCTTGCAGGCTGTATTTTGCCCACACCCGAACCAGACCATGAGCTGCTTAGGAGGGTGAACCAAAGCTGAGGCCTGCTTCTCTCTAGTTCTGCTAGCAAAGGTTTGAGGTCCTGCATACTCAAAGCTCCTATGAGTTTGCAAAAACGACCACTCTGCTGGGAGATACTCCATCTCTGCTGAGTGGAGCAAGATGTCTACTGGTGCTACCTCTTCACTTTGTGCTGGCTGCCACGATCCCTTTAGCAACTGGTGCCTCCCCAGGGTGCACGTCATACTCTGGTGGCACTGCTAATGAGTGCAGCTGCCAGAAGACGTGGGTAGTGTTTGTATGGCACTGGAGTTGGTCATTGGAGGCAGGGGCGCGTACACTAGGCGCAAGCCTTACTGGGACTGTTTAAACCAGACAGGGCCTGGGGTTTTTTTTGTTTGCAGCAGCATGAATGAGGAAAAAGCCAAAAGACAGGTGAGAGGAACTGGTTGGGGGCTAACCTGGCCCTGGGAAGAAACTTGGAGACAGACCAGCTGAAAGTCCCAGTGCTTGTTGGAAAGGCAGGCTTGGAATTCTGAGAGGGGAACTTCCTTCTCAGAAAGGCCAACAGGGCTCTGTGTCATCCTAGATAGAAAAGTTGTGGGTTGTATCTAGGATGTCCACCCTACTTGGGTGGGAAAGTCCTGGAATGGAAACCTTGAGTCCCAGTCTTGGGCTGCATGACTCCAGGACAGCATTTGTCCCAGATTCACAGCATTTGCAGTGATCTACAGGAAATGGGCAGGTTCCCTGTTGCAGGCTGGCAGCATTCCAGCCTGCAAGGGGTGCTGGGAGCAGGACTCAGAGGGTGCCACATGCTTGCACACATGCATGTGGTCAGGATCACAGCCAGGTGGCCTGGAGAGTAGCTTCCTGCAGGTAAGTCTATGGTAGGGAGGAGGTATGTGGGTGTGGGTTTGTGGACAGGTCAAGGTCCCCATGGTGAGGGCAGGAGTGGGGCAGGGAATGGGGGCACTGCCTAGCCAGGGTGGTGCATGGGGCCAGGGTGTGGAGCAGCATGGAGCCATGGACAGCTTGTCCAGGGGGTGAAGGGCATGCGGGGGGGATGTGGAGAGGGGCGGGAGCAGGGGAAGTCAGGCCAGTGTCCTGCCTTTCCCTTTTGAAAAGATGGTCACCCTGAAAGGTATCATCTATTACTTTTCCTCATGGAAATAACCTATCAAGGCACATATGTAGGCAAAGAAACCTGAACGAACAAAGGTCACATGCTGTTAGATTATCTGGGTTTCAAAGTCCAGCAACTATTCTCGATTGCTGTTTACGAGACTTTCCATTTTCCTGCTGCTGTTAAAAACCAGGAAGCTTTCTTATGTTGAAACTCACGAGCGTTTGCAGGCCAAATATGGCTTTTCCCACCCATGATGTACCTGCACAGAGGAGGAGCTAGCTGAGATAGCAGCTGGGGGTGCTATTGACTGCTCTGCTGTGTGACTGGCTGCTAAAAATAGACCTACCTCACCTTGTAACAGGGTCTGGTATAAAAGTGATCTTCTGTGATTCCTGGGACTCCTAAAATCATTAGTGCTTTGTGGCTACAACATTCGTCTGAACTAGGCCCAGAAAAGCAGAATTACCGGTGGAAAGGTAACTGAAATATATTTCAGTAAGTGATTATTTGTCCTCAGCAGGCCAGAATCAATAGAAGCTAAATGAATACGCCTTGGGGTTGAATATGTGGTTGGAATAAACATTCCTAGGATTGCTCGATGATTTCAGAGTTGCCCATGAAGGGTATAGCTTGCATAGCTGATATGAAGAAATTTTTGCAGGCTTGGGGTGGGCTGGCCCTGATGTCGCTTAGGCTGGTCTAGCACCATCAGCTTGAGTTGGAATCATTCCGGGTTTGCACCTGTGAGGGCTGACTCATGTCTTTATTTCAGCAGTGGGTTATCTGTAAGGCAGCTGCAGTGGCTGTGATTTGAGTTTGTGTGTGGCCACACCTTTCATTTCTGCCAGAGGAAGCATTCTTCATTAATCCTCCTCGGGGTGGAATTGATTTCGTAGGCAGTGAGAGCAAGCACAAAACCTGTGTAATAGTTAAGACCTGCCTGTCACTTCAAAAAAGGGTTTATGTGGGATCTGAGTGGTACTGGGGCTTTGCAATCGATCTCTGTGCAGGGCTGAACTTCACCTTCTGGTGGTGTTAATGAGGAATGACTGCTTTTAAAGCAATGCAGTTGGATAGCAATGCGGCTGGGGCATGCCTATGCTGTCAAAGGACCAGGCTCAGGGGTGCTATCATGAAACATGGTGGATCCAATCTGTGCATGCTACACTGTGCCATGTGTGTCATGATAATCCAGGTGTTTCATGGGTGCTTAATGCAGTTGTTCTCAACCATTCAGACTGAAGGAATGCTTTGTTAGACTCCAGAAAAAACTCTTGTGCTAGGGGCGATCCAGGTATCTGTAGGGAAATGCCAGCTCTTCACTTTCACTCATTTCTTGGCTACGAAAAAATAATAAAGCAATTCTTCTCTTGCAAAGAACTAGGAAAGCCCATAACAGGTCAGAATGGTTTAAACCCTAGGAATTCTTATTTGAAATCTCTGGGAAAAAAATGGGCCTCTGGTTTATCCCAAGTCTGATTGTTTTGGGTTTTGGCCAGCATCAAAATGCAGCCAAAGTAGCAATTTGTTCAAATTAGCTGTGTTCATCCTGAGAAAAAGGTGTTATCTTGGATACTTCACAGGTAGTTAAAGTGGGACAATGGGCTTGTCTGTAGGATCCCAGGATAAAAGGCTTTGATTAAAAATCCAACCACTGTTTTTACCTTCTGGGTTTATCTTTTTTGCATAACTAATGGTGCTAAAATCCACCTGGTGGTACCCTTGAAAGCATCTCAAGGTACCCTGGCTGAAAATCACTGGCTTAATGACAGATTAACAAAGCTCTTGAGTCAGAGGTGGTATCTTTCATTAGACCAACTAAACAGCAGCAAAAAATATTCTTTCTTTGCAAGCTTTCGGGTACAAACACCCTTCTTCAGGCTGAGGAGAACTCAAAGATTGCAAAAGTTCTCCTAGGTAGAAAAGACATTTTTTTATGACAGGGGAAGTAGAGTGTGGACGTTTAGTCCTCCGGGTACCTCAGAGTCCTTTTGTGACAGGGTTGCTCTGTGATGTGCAGATTAGGCAGGTTTCTCCCCTGGCTTAATGGCACACACTCAGTTGCATGGAGGCACCTCTATTATGTGGAGCAGGTGTATGCATTCTTCCTATGCCTGAAGAAGGGTGATTATGCAAAAAGCAGAGCTTGCACAAAGCTTGTTTCCAACTACTCAGTTGCTCTAATAAAAGAGAGCACATCCACCCAAAGAACCTTGTCTGTTTATGTCCTTAGACCAACACGGCTACAACCAAGAACCCAGGAGCATGGAGTGGGTGTGACATGCTTCACTGCAGTGTCTTTAAAAGTACAGATGTGCCCTGGGCAGCAAGAGAAAAAAACCCACCAGGCTGTGTGTTTTTTGATTTGCAGTATTTCATGGTCAGTTCTTCTCGTAAACATACAAAAAAGGGGCAGTAGCACCTGGAGTGGATTGGCTGGTTGAATAACAATCCTTGTCCCCGTCCTAAAAACGAGCACTAAAAAAGTAAGAGAGGGCAGACATGGGGACTGTGTGATTCACCACATCCCCAGCCCTCAGGAGAAGGGAGGAACTCGTTCACAATGGCCCGCTCTGTCCTTTCTCCTTTGGCTAAATCTACCAGTGAAGATGGTTGTGAGTTTTGTTATGCTGCTGACACCTCTCTGCCAGGAAGCAGGGAAAGAGATGGTTCACTTAAGTGAACAGCTGGGAAAATCTTTTGATCAAGTAACACCGCTGGCAGGAATTGAAAGCACTTGGCTTGTCTGGTAAATGGTTGGTACAGTGTCTGGTTTGCAAGGGCCCTCACTTTTTTCCAGGAGAGAGATCCAAGGAGCCACTGGGGTTGGAAAGCCACTTAGTTCACCCTTGGGACTGAATGACTCCCTGTAGGTTGATTTTACTTTAACTTTGGTGGTGTACGACTGATTAGACCTTAAAATAACATCATTTGGATTATATGCTTGTAAATCTACTGTGACCTGAATAGCATTCTGGCTTGTGATTCTTCCCATGTGCCTCCTGGGACCTGCTTTTGGGATGGAAATTGGCTAGAGCTGAAAAACTCAAAAGCTGCTTGCTAAGCCCTGTGCCCTGCTGCAGTCCCTTGGGTCACTTTTCCTTTCTATCTATGAATTATCTATATCCCAGCTTTTGTGTCAAAGCTTCCCAAAAACAAGCCCCATGCATGATGAGATAAGAGTCTGTCTGAGTAATAATACTGAAGATGGTTGATCATTTTCCAAGGGCAGAAATAGTCTCAGAGGATCAGTGTCACCTGGACTTTAGTGGAGCCCTGCTGATTCAGACAAGGGCAAAATCTGTTCCACAGAGTCTTTATCCATTTGTGTGGGTTGCTTAAAATATCCTTTTTGCCCCCTTTATGTAGTATGCAAGCCATGGAAGCCCGGAGGGTTCTGCTGGAAACAGAGAGAAACCCCAGGAGGAAGATCCTGTCTCTGGACAGACAGGATGCAAAGAGAGTGTTGGAACTGTATGTCAAACGCACCCTGAGCAACTGCGAGGACTGCTGTGCTGCTAAGGAAAGACTGCAGGAAGGCAGTGGAGGACAAGTAAAGAAGACGGCCCAGCTCCAAAGGTCAGCGAGTGACTTCTGCAGGTACTCAAGCTTCAGAGGCATTTGGAGGAAAAGCCAGGCAGACAAAGCCAAGGCACAACAGCCAGAAGATGCTGGCAGCAAGAAGAACAAGCAGGTAGCTTGTGGGAGCACTACAGAGGATGAGCAGAAGCCAAAGGGGAAAAGCTCAAAGAGTGTGCCTGAGGGGAAAAGTCAGTATTCGGGGATCAAGACTTTTCTGAATTTCCTCTTCCGGAGAAACACAGATGAGCACAGAGAGAAATCATGTAGGAAGAAAAAGGATAAAGATGCTGACAAGCAGCAGGTGCTTTTGGAAGCTGAAGAGGTTAAGAGATCCAGAACAGACTTGAGTTCATCAACGCAGTCTCGTAAGGCCAATAAAATGAGAACCAGCTTCAGGAAAGCTTTCTCCTTTAAGAAACATGTCACTGAGGAGGAAAAGGGGGAAGGGTTGGAAGCAGGAGCTAAAGCAAAGAAGTCCAACCTTCTTTCCCTGGAGGACAGTCAGAAGCTATCCGTGCCAGGTGAGCACATATAATATTTGTGTGATGAAGTACTCATGTGTTCCCTGGGGAGGAATGATGTGGCTAGAAGCAGAATTTACAATGGGGTTATAGAGGCCTGAAGCCTTGTCCACACTAGAAAGGATTTGCTGGGAAAGCCGGTGTAGTGGTGTAGCTTTTTTTGGCAACCCCCACATTAGAGCCATAATTTAGGGCTTTCAAGGGTCTGTGCCTAAATTATAGAGCCTGTCCCAACATCCTATGCTAGCCTAGCTATATCAGCTGGTGAATGCCAGCCTAGTGAAAAGGGAACCAGCAGGAAAGCATTTTTCTAGGTGTGTAGCTGCCCCACAGCGCTGAAGGACATAAGCTAAATTGACAAAGGTATCCCATAGCCGGGGTATGGCTGACCTAGCTATGTTCGCTAGGAGGGGTGACTTTTTCATGCTTCTAGCTGACTTAGCCACATCAGAAGTATTGGTGTAGTCTTTTCCTAACATGCTATATACCAGTTTCCTGAATGGATATTCTGTCTTTGCTAAAGGACTCGTTCCATAGGGTTATCTGCATCTACACAAAGGCTTTGTGCCAGCATAGAAGTGTCACAAAGAATCACGCCCAGACCAACATTCTTATTTTAGTAAAAGTTGGGATAAGATCTGGCTTCACCTCCATTCACTTTCAAGGGTCTGTGCCTCGTCTAGATGAAGTTACTTTTTTTTTTTTGTGGGAATAGTTTAACTGGTCTAGAACTGGAAATAAGCAGTGCTGGTTTCAGGCTCTTTTCTAACCTGTATCATTGCAACCAGCCATTTCCTGGTATATAACTGAAAACCACACCCCCAGCCTACAGAGTTTTTACTTGTAAAACTTCTCCAATAGATTAGCTATTAGTTTCAGGCACGTAAGTTAACTGCTTTTCTCCTGGTTGTGACTTATTCTACTTAAAAACTAGCAAGATGGTTTTGGGAAGGATTTGGTAAAGTTTCAGTACAATTTGGGAAGGCTCCATGGATATATATCTGTCTAGGGCTGTTTCTCTAGCAGTAACCGCAGTTTGAGAAGCACAGTGTAATGTTTGTTATTACCTCATACTAATTCAGGTGGGTATAAGCACGGTGCAAACACTGGCTGGAAATCTGGCATTAAGGAGCATGTGAAGTTTCCTTTTTAATCAACTGGATCACACAGATGACGAACCTTATCTTCCTTTTTTCAGACACAGAACAACATGATCAGTACTGTGCACAGGTTTCTGAAGAGATAGAACTGATCATCCAGAGCAATGAATCTAAGGGGAAGAAAGGACACAGTTACCACGAGCCACCAAAACCTGTTAGCGCTAATGAAGCTGGTGAGTATCATCCTATTTGGCAATACTTATATTAACAGGTCACTCTTGATCCACGCATGGAGAACTCAGTGGTTGAGATTATCCATGTGCAGAAAGCACACAGCCTGCGTACCACATAGTCCTTGCCACGGCCTATTTTAAGGATTTAAATGAAATTAAAGGCATGGACAAATGACATACAGTAGTGCAATTAATGCAGGGGTGGGCAAAATGTGGCCCATGGGCCGGATGTGGCCCACCAGGCCATTCTATCCAGCTTGCAGGGCCCCTAAAAAATTTAGAAAATGAATATTTGTCTGTCCCTGGCTGCCTGTCATTTGGCCCTTGATGGCTTGCCAAAACTCATTAAGCGGCCCTCTGCCCAAAATAATTGCTTGCCCCTAATTTAATTTCACAAATGTGTTTAAAAAAAAAGTAGCAGACAGATAATGCACACCTCTAAACTGGGAAAACTTTGTCTGGCCTGCTGTAGAATTGTCCCTTGGAATCGAGGATAAAACCACTTTGGATTATGCTTGTCTGTGTTGCATTGGCGTAGCAATTTCCTAAAGGCAAGCTAAACACCACCTCTTTCCCTGACCCTCTGGGGCAAGGTGTTTTAATAGTTGTTATTACTGTGTAAGCTACACTGGGATAGCTACCCCTCTCTGTCCCAGATCCTAGAGCATATGTCAATATAGAAACCCAATGCGCATTATACTGGGATATGGGATCATTTGTTCATGCCATAGGTATAACATGGGTAGACTGTCAACATTAGGAAATGACTCTGGGACCTGTAGATCTAAAAGCAGGAGCTTCTATTGCTAGAGCTGTGCTGGCAGAGGTTGCAGAAAGGTTCAACCTCAGTACATGGCCAAATCATCACCACAGGGCACAGAATGCCAGTTGGTTTGGGCATTTATTAATGTTACATGCTCTTGGGAGGTTCATATTGCAATTGCTAGTGCATGCTAAAGAGAGTGCTAAAGACATCCTCACTGCTGCTGTTACTGATTCATAGATTCACAGAAGTTTAGGGCTGGAAGGGGCCTTGTGAGACTTGTCCACACTGGTGGCTCATATTCATTTTATGGTCAGTTATGACCCCTAGGTCCCTTTTGGACATGGTGCCAGCTAGCGTAGCACCAGATTCCTGCTATTCTGCTGGCATGGGTGCGTGGGATAGCCAATCTTTGTATTGGTTGGTAGAGGTACTCATTGGGTGCGTCTACACAAGACGCTACTGTGCAGTCATTACTGCGCTTTTATTTAGTACTTACATTAGCAAGTACTAAATAACACTGGCAAATGTCTTTTAGGTGATTCTACTGCACAATAGCCTGATAATACTACACAGAAGCATATTGGCACTGTCCGTGCTGTGGTGTGCTACAGTGCAGTATTTTTTGGCTGCTGCACTGTAGCACGAGTCAGTGTCTCGTCTAGATGTGCCCACTGTGTGGCTCTTTGTCCGAGGTAGCGCTTACAACACCTGTAGGTATCTGTGAACATGCTACTGCTTCTGAGCTGACAGACCTGGTACTTTGTGGGGAATCTCTCAAAGATATTACAAGCAGAGAAGGACACAAAGCCTCACTGTTTTAGCACTAGTTTCCCATGTCACGGGACAGCAGTGATAAAGTTACCTGTCCTAATCTGAGCACCAAGCGTGTGGCACTGAGCCTGTGGTGCGATGATTTAAGAGCTATGCTGGGAAGTGAGAAATGTCCTGGTTCAGCCTTCCTGGGAGGGCTAGAAGGCAAGGCCTCCAGCTTCTCAAGTAAGCACCCTAGCCACTTGGCTGTGGGACATCAGAGAGACACCTTTTTTCTGATTCATATGGAACTTGAAGCTTCAAATTGCTAAGGCAGACAGACTGGGATTTGAAGAAAAGGCTAGAAATTCTGGAAGTAATTCCATTTATCTTTTTGCAGAGGAAGCCATAAGAAGAATTGTTTCCTTCCTTGAGAGTGCTGGAGATGACTGGGATAAGAAGGTGAGGATGTGGCTTTCTTCCAGTGGTTGGCTGGTAGCATATAGATGGTTTTAACCAAATTCTGAAGGTGACTACACCAGTTGACATAGTGCACAGGTGCCACAAAAACTGAGACTCGCATTAAGGTCTCTGCTCTCACTCCATTCCTGCTCTCTGAACCTGTGCCCCATCAATCTTTTTCCCACATCTGAGTGACCTACTGCACATGCCAATGAAGGCTCAGGTCACTGAAAGTCTTAGGTTTTTAAGTCATGTTACATCAGTATGTTTCAAGGTTCTCAAAGCTTTTTCTTGTGTGGAAGGCAAATCCACAAGCCAGTGAAGCAGCACAAAGATGACTGTTGATTTCAGCGGGTTTCAGATAAGATCTCGGTTGACATGGGAGAGTCAAAATGTTTGTTAAGTCCAAAGGAAATCTAGCAGAATTTATTTTTGTGCAGTAGTCTGGACTTAACAGCTTGTAAGTGGTTCATTTGCCTTGGGTTGACAGAGGTGAATTCCAGCCAGAGAGATAAGGGAGATTTTGTCTTGGAAATGGACAGAGATAGATAGAGAGTTTTCCTGGGTGAGTGCATTGCTGAGGTTGATGGTTATGTACAGAGTGGTTGAATATGTGTCTTACTGTCTCACTTTTTACACAGATAAGAGAAGATGTCGGACTCAGTACATTCTTCACAAACATCTCCTATAGCTCCTTCAAGCACTTAGCTGATGTCTACGTCAACAATGAAGTGACAGCCAGTGTGCCTGATAGGCATCCCGAAGAAGTGCAGTTTGCATTTGCTGTGCACCTGACTGCCAAGGTAGCAGGCATCTGTAACCATACAGTGAACAGGATCATGGGCTTTGGAAACCAGTACCTCCAGGACTCTTTTGCAGAGTTTTCCTACAACAGGAATCTCAAGGTAAGGGAGGAGAAACAAGTCTGTGGTGACAGCACATCTAGATAGATACCTCAGGTCATGTAAACTGGAGGAGCTTCCATAGACACCAGTTGATGCTGGCTGAGCATCTAGTTACACCATGGTGTATGCTACTGTCACACCTATTGCTCCAGCTGAGATCAGGGACCTATTGTATGAAGTGATAGGGGTTTGACAGCCCTTGCAGCAGCAGAATGCTGACCATCATTGTCCCTTTGCTTTACCTTTGGCAGGTTAGTGTGCTATGCCTAGTAGTTGTTTGACCGGATTGATTTGTATAGTTTCAGAAATAGGTTAGACAAGGATTTGTAAGGGATGGTGTGGATAGGGATGACCCTGCCTCAGGCTGGGGCTGGACTAGATGGCCATCAGAGGTCCTTTCCAGCCCTTCCTTTTTACAATTCTGTGCAGGCACACAGTAAAATATAGACTTTTCCTAGAGATTGGATCTGAATTATGATTTCCTGACTCTTCTTGTAGTTTCTGAAGCCTAAGGCTATCATTTCTTTCCCTCTCCTCTTATTTCGTACCCCCATCCCATCAAAGCTCTGACATACTGGTATCATTCAGTCCAATCAGTGGCCGATATCTAGAGCTCTTAATTTTTTTTCTGCATAAAAATATTTGGGTTCTTTTTCTTCAAGCCTTTTGAGCCAAAATGTTGAGGCTTTATCAGAAAATAGAAAAGCTGTCAGTTTTCAGCACCACAAAGCTTTTTGGTTTTTATGTTAAAACCTGAATATTTTTTACCCATATGGGTTTTTTCTCCATAAAAAATTCATTCTTGACCAAGCTTTTTATTTTCTAAACAGTCTTTATGTATTAAGCATTCATGGTTGTGTATTATTAGGCCTATAAAAGGCATCACAGCTGGACAAACTAGCCATTAAAGATGACTGTGAAGGAGATACACACACATTAATTTCTCATAAACCACTTGATTCATATGGATATTATCCTTCTGATTATTGACACACTGAGTCATGAGCTTTTGGGTTTTATTTTCACAGCAAAATGCATTGGCAAGGGGGTATCTGGTTTGCGTGTGTATGACTCTTGTGTCTTCTGCTCTGTAAACAGCAGCAATATGAAGAGATTACGCGGGCACTGTTATGTCCCAGCTAACTGCATTTATAACTATATATAAGCATGTGAGGCCCTGCAACACACACTGCAACTCTGGTTTTCTGGCAGCTTGTAAATATAGAACTTAGTGGGTGCTACAAGAAAAGCTGCAAACTATTTAGAGGAATACTAGTCTATTTTTATGCACTACTATGCTGAATTTAATGTCAATTATATAGCAAAAATAGCCTGAATGTGGGACATTTGCACTTCTTGGCCCTGGCAAACTGGGCTGAGATGGGAGGTTGGAAGTTTAAAGCAGCAAAAAGACTAAGCCCATCCCTGGGCTGCTGTGGGTTTAATAGAGTAAAACCTGCTCCTGGCTGCTGGCAGGAGGTGGAAAGCAGAAGCAGTGTGTTGCACTGTGTGGGGCATAGGATTCTGGGAGCAGATGTATGGGGTGTGATTTCTGTTTTTTAGTGGTTGCCATCAGCTAGCATCTGAAGAGTTTTAAGGAGTAAAGAGTAGAGGCAGGGCTAGTGAATCATCATGTCCTCCTGAGAAGCCAGGGGAAGCCATTTGGAGCAGTGAGGTTACAGAAACAGCTATGAAACATTTCAGCAGCAGGTGTGTGGTGGGTTCTCTCTATATCTGGCCCCTGTAGATCTTCTCAGGGCAGAGCTTGGTTTTCGTAGTAGTGTGATGAGGGAAAATGATGGCCTTGATCTGTCATGCTGGGTTAGGTCATCTAATGTAGTACCCTGTTTCTGAACTGCTGCAGAAAGCAGAAACCCTCCTGGATGTAGTGATGGGATAATCTTGACTCTGGGACAGGGGCAGGCAGTTATTTTGGGCAGAAGGCCAGCTACTGAGTTTTGGTAAGCCGCCAAGGCCTGCATGACAGGCAGTCAGGGGCAGAAAAATATTAATTTTCTACATTTTTTAGGGGTTCCGTGGGCTGGATAGAATGGCTTGGTGGGCCACATACGGCCTGTGGACTGCATTTTGCTCACCCCTGCTCTAGGACAGATTTCCTTGTAACCCCCAGGACTTATAAATTAGCTTGGGCCAGTAGGGTTTGCAGCAATTCTGATACCTGCTTCAGAATACACCAGGGCATGTGCTTATCCATGATGTAGTACACACTCAGATATGGATGGGATCCTCACTGGTATTTTACTTCTGTCTCAACAGGACAGGGAAATGTTCAGAGTCAACAGCTGTGAAGGTCCAGACTGAGCATTATTACCTGTGAGGGCACTTTCTGAACCAACGCTGATGCCTGTGGTATCTTCAAACTCAGCACTGCCTCTGTGAAGGACACAAATATGCTGATGGTGTGTGGTGGTGAGGGGGGAGGGAACATCTGGAACAGATATACTCCTGTTTTTTGTATAATTTTGTGAATAATGGATTAAAAAGCCTTGGACAAAATGTATAACGTGTGTGTAGCTATGTAATATCTATAGGATAAATAGCAAGTATATAATATATTCAATGTATATGCAGTATCTAATACAAATATTACCTAATTCTGTTCTATATTAACCACATCTCTATGTATTATAGCTCAGTTTTAGGAACCAGTTTAACCCAGGGGTATTACTGGTATTTATTTTACTTGCTCTATGGTCCAAAAGCCCCAGTTTTGAAAAGAGCTTAAGCACATACTTAACTTTAAGCACAGGTCCTTAAGTTCTCTCCTCATTTAGGAAGTTTAACTGAATTGGCCTCCAGTCCCACTGGTATATCTTCTGTTTATCATAATTAATAACAAACTTTTGGAAAAGGCCATAAACCTCCATATCCTGGGGCCATTCTCTGACAATTAGCAGTCAAGATGATTCTGTGAGGGATGTGTATTCCCACATTTGCTGCTGTGAGTTTCCAACACCTTCTGAATGACTCAGCATCCATTCAGGGATATTCTCACTGTCAGCAATGGAAAGGGGCAAAGGAAGGGGATGTAAATTAAATTACAGGTCAAATGAATTGTGCTTTAATACAGCTACTGTATCGTCTGCAATATCTTCTATATTACATGCAAAGCAGGCTAATCAGGCAGGCAGGCAGGCAGGCAAACAGATGAATGGTAGTACCTGTGGTGCTATTCTGTGTTTATAGCTGCCTTCCTTCTCAGCAGAAGGATGTTTATTGGAAAGAGATGGTTGACCTGATGGCAACACCTGATGCCTAACACTGACCACTTATTCCCTCCGTTCCAAAGATTTTAACCCCTTAAGTCCCAGCAGGTTGCAAGACCAAAGGGAGTGGGCAAACTGAATCATGCATGTTTTTCATAAAAATAATACAGAAATTCCCCACGCAAGCCAACATTCATCCCTAGTATAAACTCCATGGAAAGAAACCGCGATTGATTAAAGATTACTGGAGATACAGACACCATTCCCTTAATTCTTGTGATTCTCATTCAGGAAAATAGAATCCACATATGACTTCTTCTATATATAAAAATGTTGACAGTTGTGAGTGTCAAAAAAAGAGAAAAATCACACTTGTGTATCAACAGAAACCACAGTGTAAGTGCAGTTACAAGAGCAAAAAGGGTTCAATGGTATATCTTGTACTGTTTAAAACTATCATATTGTTCTATTTATAAATAGGCCATTTATTCCCTCTTAAAGAACCATAAAGATGACAGTTGACTTGGATGCAGGATCAACCTATAATAAGAACAATAGTTTATATGAAAACAAATATTTCGCTGGTATAAACTCTCTCGCCACTAGGGGGGTATATAGCTTAATAGGTACAGCAATACTGGCAAAGCTTTTCAGACGCAAACAAGCCACACACGTGCATGTTTGTGCCTTCAAATTCTCTTTATGCACAGATAATACTGCAGTAGGTTTGAAGTAGCCAGGGAATGTGATAGGGAGGTAGGAGTTACATGCTGCACATGATATTGGGCTGATAATGGGGAATGTTTCATCACGCAAATTATAGAGGAAAGGGGATTTCAGGCTGGGGAGTGGGAAAAGGGATCAATTAAGTTGTGGTCTCTTCCCTGTTTGCTCCGGGTGTAGGGTAACTCTGCACTTGCACAGGGACTGTGGCAAGGACACCATTGCTCCCCTGGTCCTCACTCAGACAAAGTGCCCACTGACGGTGATAGGAGGATTTCCTTAATTAGTATGATGGGCCAGATCCTGACATCTTTGCCCTCTTTCTTGATACCTTATTCCATGAGTAGTACCAGTAGCCTTTTTCCTAGATAAGGTCTGACTAGGGAAGGTAGGATTTTCTCTCTGCCTAACAGTATGAATATGAGCCGGCAGTGCGATGCTGTAGCCAGTAGGGCAAATAATACTTTGACGTGCATCAATCGATGTATCTCCAGCAAAACCAAGGAGGTGATTCTTCCACTCTACTCAGCACTGGTGAGACCGCAGCTGGAGTACTGTGTCCAGTTCTGGGCACCACACTTTAACAAGGACATGGACAAGCTTGAGAGAGTCCAAAGAAGAGCCACCTGTATGAGCAGAGTCTTACACAGCAAGGCATACAAGGAAAGGCTGAAGGATCTGGGACTCTTCAGCCTGGATCAAGAAGGCTGAGAGGGGAACTTGTTATCAATTTACTGCTACACTAGGGGAGTACATCAGGGGCTTGGTAAGCAACTGTTCCCCAGGGCACCCAAGGGGAAAACTAGGAGTAATGGCTACAAATTCCAGAATATCGATTCAGACTCAACATTAGGAAAAACTTTTTCACAGTTAGGGTGGCCAGACTGTGGAATGAGCTCCCTCCAGAGGTGGTACAATCACCTACCCTAGAAATCTTCAAGAGGAGACTAGATAGTCAAACCTTGTTGGGGTCACCTGACCTTCAGTTATCTTTCCTGCTTGGTGCAAGGGGCTGGACCTGATGATCTTCCAAGGTCCCTTCTGGCATTACAGTCTATGGGTCTATGAACACTTATGTTTCTCAATGAGTTTGCTTAGTGCCCTAGCCTCATTGGCTGGATCCAGACATGCAAGTCCGTGCAGTTTGTGGTGCCACAAACCTCTTTCCAGCACCACAAATTGCATGAGTTTCACTTTAATCTGGGCACGATGTTAATTTGCAGCACCAGGGCAAAATTTGCTACTGGGATTTCCCGGTAGCAAAAAAAAAGAAAAGAAAATCCTGATTAAAAAAGTGGTGCAAACTATGCATGCCCTGGGACAAACACAGACAAACACTGGGGCAAGGGGTGCCTTGAGATGAGGGAGCAGGCAGTCCTGGACTAGCTGCCGCTCTGGCTCTGAGTGCCTCAGCATGGGGGCTCTGTTGCAGAGCCCTTGCTCTGAGGCATGTGGAGATGGGGGAGCAGCCAGCCCTGTCTTGAAGCACGCTGTGCCCCAGTCAGCTGCTCCATGGCTGGCTGGGTTGTAGCATGCCTCAGTGTGGGGACTCCATGTGCTTCAGTATGGGGGCTTTGCAGTGGAGCACCTAGCCCAGGGCTGCTTGTTCTCTTGTCTTGTGGCACCCTGCTCCCCCAGCTAGCCGGGGAGTGGCTGGCTGGGGGTACAGGGTGCCCCAGCACTGGGACTCCACAGCATATAGAGATGGACCCCTTGGCTGCCTGCTCCCATCTCCATGTGCCACTCTCTGGCTGGCTGGGGCCCAGGGGTTCCTGCAGACGTGCAGCAAGGCTGCTCCAACATGCTGTAAATCCAGTCTGTCAATCTAGAGTGTGGAAGTTAATGCACTCCAGCAGCCTCTGGAGCAGGGGTGGGCAATTATTTTGGGCAGAGGGCCGCTTACTGAGTTTCAGCAAGCCATCGAGGGCTGCATGACAGGCAGCCCAAGACAGATTAATATTGCTTTTCTAAATTTTTTAGGGGCCCTGCAGGCTGGATAGAATGGCCTGGCGAGCCACATCCGGCCTCCAGGCCATATTTTGCCCATCCCTGCTCTGGAGTCATGTGTATCAGCATCCCCATGCCAGAAAATGGTGGCAGGGCTCTTTAAACTAAAGCCTGTTCAATGAGCTTTCGTTCAAAGTGCCCCACCACCTTTTTTTGGTGTGGGGATGCTGATACATGTGACACTTGAGCACTTTTACTTAGCACGGCTCACTAATTAAAGTGCCCCCCTGCCTCTCTGAGCATGTTTATAAATGCCCAGACTGCCTCAATGCAGGGGCTAGCCCTGCACTAAGGTACCCTGTGCCCCAACCAGCTCCCCGCCTCCAGCAGCACATGGAGCAGTGGAACAATGTATCTTGCTGCAAATGGCATGGGCAGGGGTGGGCACTGCAGCACAAAGTAGCAGCACAAATTTGTGTTGTTGCTATTTGTGCTGTTGCAAATGCATGCCCCTGCTCATGTGGACCTGGCCTTTATGATCATTTTGGGCTTCCATGGTTATTTCTAAAGGCACGGAGCAATAATCTGAGACTCAGGAGAGTGGGGTTCATTTCTGGCTCTGGTACTAGTTTGCTGCATGACTGCGGGCAAGTCACTGCTCTATGCTTCAGTTCCTCCCTCTGGGAAATGGAAATAATGGTACAGGCTTCTTCTGTAAAGTGTTTTGAGATCTCTGGATGAAAACGTTGTCTTTGAGCTTTGCAGATGAAAGGCACATTATAAAAGCATATATGATCGTTATTTCATTTCAGGCTATTGCAGGATCAGAAGGTTATTGTGGTAGTTTAGGTACAACCAAGTCTTGCTATGACTGATTACTAGCCCTTGGGGTTTTTTTTATTTGAACAGGACTCAGAGCCTACAGGGTATTTTCCTAAGCTAGCAATCTATGTTAAACACGATGCAGAATGAGATGGTATCAAGTAAATGACTATAGGACCAGGAGGGAAGATCATGTGCTGCAAGGTGATGGGGTTATTTGCTTTGCTTTGTACACAGTGGGGTTTTGTTCTTCATGGGATGACATACTCCGTCTGTGCAGTCAGGACTTTCCCTTCCATGCAAATGAACATTTGAATAACAAAGTGTCTCTCCCATTCCCGTCCACTGTGGTTTCTCTGATATCATGTACCAGAGGCCTGGGTTCACAATATGTACATCAAAAGCCAGATTCTATTCTACTTACTAGGCAACAAAGGGGATTAAAGCATCTATTCAATTCCATTCTACTTGAGTCACTGTAAAACTCTTAATAAAGAAAGGTGAGGTGGTCCTCCTCCTCCTCACTGCTCTGTTGTGACTCCATCTATGGTGGCGTGACAATGGATATGGATGCCTATTTGTTTTGCTTTGTGCCATGATGAAAATGTTTCTGGTGTCACAACGGTGATGAAAGGCAATGATTGTTTCCATCATGTGTGGCTCTGACAAAAGGTAGTAATAATTTGTGCCACTTTATTGTTGATGTCTATTTGCTGGAGCTACCCACACTCTCCAACTGCCCCAGGCAGGAGCTCTCAGGGCATGGGGGGTTCAATCCTGCATACCCTGGAATTCCCATACAGGATCAGGTGCCTCAAGCCTTGAGAGCACCTGCTCAGCTTTCCCTGATTCCAGAAATGTGCCTCAGGGATCTCTGGGGTATGTCTCTAGATGCGGGGAAAGTTGGGGTTCCCTGCTTACAAAGAAGTATCCTGGAGATTGAGAAGTTGTGTCTCTGGAAGTGGGGAACACTTGGCCCATTGTCCCACAAGATCAATGGGTGGGACAACAGGTGATGTTTGTTTCACCTAATGAAGGAGATCAGCTGAGCTGTGATGCATCCCGAGATGTGGTCAGCAGCAGGGCAGGTGTGCTCACCTGGATACACCTGCCCTGGTCAGCGAGACAGCAGGTGCTGCCCTCTGCCTTCCCATTCCCTGTGCTACCTGCGCTGGGGAGCACCCCTCAGCTTCACTGCACCTGCATCAAAGGTGGCAAAGAGAGAAGAGCCAGGCTTTGACTTTTCATTTCCAAGGCATGGATGCAGTGCTAGAGTTGTGGCATGAACTGCCAGGAGAATGCAGAGCCAGGCCTCTTTTGGGGGACCTGGACAGTCAGCCTCCCTCTTTGGGGAGGGCGGAGCATCAGAAATGATGCAAGTCTGACATAGGCATGTGCAGGCTTTGGGTTTGTTGTAACAGATTCTTCCCCATTCGTTTAAGAAGGAAGGTGTCATCAGGGAAGATCCATTTTTGTGTGACACTTGGGTCTTGACTGGGTCCATTGCCTTTGAAACTATACATTGGGAGAAGTCAGCAGTGTTGTCTTGTCTTTCATTCTGCAGGGTAGAAAAAAAGGAGTTAGACATGCTTAAAAGAAAAGGACCAATTCTTGACACATCCTTCATTTCACTCCACTTTGCTCCTAAAGTCCTGAGGTAGATAACCTACATCAGGGTCAGGGTCAGGGCTCAGCAGCCATGACCCTTGTCTGGGGCTTTAGGCCATGATGGCTAGATTCAGCAAAGCATTGCAAAGTGGATGTAGGAAGAATCCACACTTCAGCCTCATCCCGGGCCCCACACAAGTATAAGGCTGAACAGGTTCTCCAAATAATTAAATATAGAAGGAAAAGGTGACACCAGGGGCCCAATGTGGAAACTCTTTCATCTTGAAATGTTAAATCCTATTGCCTTTCATGAATATTAGTGGCAAATTCTTTTAACCAGTAAGTACCACCATCCCCCCTCAGGCTCAATTTTACTTTGCCAGCAGTGGGAACAAAGAAGGGTGCATGTGCAGACTGAAAGAGATGCTAAAAATAAAAGGCCCGGTTACCCCTACATTTTTTATTTGATTGCGCTCTGCGGCAAAAAGGAGATTGGAATAAACATTAAACTCTGAAATCTGAAATGCTGTAATGCCTGATGCACCAATGTTTTATTTTGGGACTACAATTATTTTGTGCAAGATGATGGAGAAGTAGAAAAAGTTGGTTACAACATGGCTCACGTTGGTTTCATTTAAATCTATTAAGAACAGGTTGAATATAAGCACTGATAAGCTATGCATCAAATGAGAGAAGTGTCCGTACCAAATGCAGCCTGATCTAACTAAAATGGTGTACATTCATGTACAGGCAAGGCTGGAAATGCAGAGGGATGAAGTAAGCTGATAGAGGTCTGAGGGCTTGTGAGTGGAAAGAGCATTAACATTAGAAGTGTGTGTTCTCTAGCAGTTATGAAAAATCAGGAAAAAATTGTATCCGCTAAGCCCCAGTGAAAATTAATTTCTCTATCTTGATAAGCTAGAACAATTTAAAAATTGATTGTCCTTTTGGCTAGAAAGCAAAAAAATATTGTCTGGAAAGCAATGTTGACCCCATTGTTTCCTTTCAAGCACAAAGTGTGTAATAGGGGTCTTTGGCTTCAAGCACATACTAGATCAGGAAAATCAAGTATAAAGAGGCAATGACCCCAAGAGAATATTTCCAAGGCTGCCCTAATGAATTTGGGAGCACAATGACCCTGACCTTCGCAGGGACTTGTGCTCATGTGGATCCTAATGTCACTGTTACTTCACTAGCAATAACTAGAGGAAAAAAACCAATGTAGATTATTCTCTACCTTGGTCCCAGCATAGGGGCAGCTGCTGTATTTTATCCTCTTTTCCATTCTCCACCCCATTCATCACTCCATGCTGTCTGGTGAGGTCCTTGTAAGCTGCATCAGTGGAAGTGAGGATCCTTGTTGATGGGTTCTGGTTTCAAGACCTCCACTAGGCTGGGACAAACCTTTCTTACAGGACTCACTGGCTAATGGGAGTGTCACGCTCTTGGCAAGATAATCTATACCGCACTCTCCTTTTGGAAAAGAAAAGGGAAAGATTTAATTCTCACAAATACTTAGAGCTGTGTAATAACCAGTGTTAACGAAGAGAATTTCTGGAGTTGAATGGACTACTTTGAGATGGGGAAGGGAAGGGCCATAATGGCATCTGAATGTCATGTAATAGGATCAGTGATGGTCATGGTTGAGTGCTAGAGGTGAGAGTTGGCAGCAGTCCTGACTAGCAGTGGGCAACCAATGCAGTTTTGGCTCCAAGTCAGTTGTAAGATGCAGAGACTTTTATGAACTAAACTTCCTGTCCATCCTCCCTCAGGGAATATCATCTCTTCTCTGTCCCCACTCAGCGCAGTACTTACTGTTTCTTTCCAAGTAGAAGCCGGCATCATGATACCCTTGTAAAAAGAACTCATGCACTGCCTACCGAGAAAAGATGTCAGCCTTGTAAACAATGCTTGTTGTACCCACACAGCAGAAGGTAAGCCTGAGGTTGCATCGACTCCTGATGGCTACTCACCAGATGGCCGGGTGGAAAAAAACAATGGAATACCCTGTGGATGTTTTCTAGTTGTATCTGAAATTGCTGCTGAAAACTGTAAAAACTGAAGAAATTGCCTGGCTTATCCTTTGGGCAGATGTCATTGTCCAATCCAAGAGCCGACACTATAATCATGGTCTTTGTGTAGAACGAAGGCTCTGGGCTACTGAAGTTTCCGTCAATATAACGCTAGAAAAAAACAGGCACAATATTTGTGTTAGGTAACAGCTCACAGATCTGTGTGAAGCAGTGAGTGGATAATGTTTGTGCATGGGTCCAAAGTAGGCCTGGGTCTTTATAATGCCCCCCATTCCCACACTGAGAGTCAGCTTCTAGCACTGAGGGATCTTCTGTAGGGTTGGGAATACAAGTTACCCCACTCAAGTGAGTGCCCTCACTACCTGGCCATGGATATGTGCCCTTTTCTCTAGTTTTGTCTCTCTCCCTGTCTCTCTCTGGCTCTCAGAACAAGCCAGGCCTCTGTTAGAAGCTGCTCTACAAACTTTCACTGGCAATTATGCTCTGCTGTTTTTGCTCTGCCAAAATACCCAGCTTTTCTCAGTCATTGGCCGGCACCTCTGACAATCGCATTTTCTTCGGGTTTTGCTGGAGACCAACGCTGTTGTGCATTCCAGACAGCCACTGCCTCATCTTGCTCCCCTCTGGCCTTAGGACTCCCATCCTCGGGTAGGCCTCTCAGTCTCGGGTAGCCAACTAAGGTCCAGCAAGCAGTGAGGTGCTTGTGCAGCTCTGCAAGTCTTCTTTCCTTCCCTGTTGCATCTTCCCCCACATTCCCTTCCCATCTAACTGATTGTCCACCAGCTAGCTGTGTCCAAGATACCAAGGTCTCTGAGGGAGGTACTTTCCTTCTACTCTTTCTCCCTACAGGGGAACCAACTGTTTCATTTGGGCATGCAACTCGAGGGAAAGGGCTGCTTTAAGATTTTTCCCCCATATCTACACAACATAACTATGCCCTGGTTATCCATTTTGCCATCCGGATGTCATTCTGCTCTGGAAGACTGTAAGGACACCAAGTGTGGTGGGAGTTGGATCCCCATGGGAAAGGTTTTGGAGATGGAGGGACCTGTGGTAGCAGGAGGGAGCACCCTTAACAGTAATTAACTAAAATCCTGACCCATGCTCACAGGCTCCTCTGCCTCTGCTGGAAATCGGATGAGGAAGAACTATGGGGAGTGTTTAAGGGTCAGACTCCTGATTTTTGTTATCTGTGTTGATCACAAAAGCCACCGGCAGCAGCTGAGAGGTTCCCCAGGTGTCAGCCAAGGATACTCACCACACCCTGGAAAGAAGGAGGGATGTACCCATTATAGACAGGAATGAAGCAGCTGCAGGTCACTGCCTGTGGGGAAAGGAGGCACAGAGAGATAATGGAGCAGGGCTCTCTTTAAACCTAGGGATGAGGAGTTCTCCCTGCACCTGGGTCATGCTGTTTGGGGTATTTGGAGCAGAGGTCCGGCCATGCCAGGTTCCGTGTGCCAGGCCAATGTAACTACCACCGGGTCCTAAATATATGGAGAGGGGTAGTGGTGCCCAGTGGCCTGGCTGCCAGGCCAGAGGGTGGTGTGGATGAGAAATCCCACCAGCTCCGCTACGGCATCTGAACAGAGTGTTGCAGCCCTTGTTGGACAAAGATATATCCTGATGCAAGTTCAGCTGCCAGGGGTTCGGGAGGGTTTCAGATAGAGTGAATGCAAATCCACGCGCTGCTCCCAAACCTACCTCCGATGGCAGCAGAAGTGCCAGTTAGAGCTAGAGGCGCAGCCTCTGGCACCCAGGGCACTGCTCACGCCACTTAGAGAGTGGCAAGTGTGATTTATGAAAGAGTTTATTCTGCACACTGCCTCTGTTTTGCCCATGCAAGGTCGAGCTGACAAGCCTTCGGGCTGTAATCTTCTCTGTGGGGTCTGAGCTCACTGGGGACAGCTCAGGAAATGCCCCCTCTCCTGCTCCTGAAGGTGCTGCTCCCCTTGCAACTGCTCTGTTCCCCTTGTGCTTGGCTGGGTTCTGTTAATCCATCATAAGCCACAACCACTGCCATCCTGCCTGATGCCAGGAGCTGACCTGGCTACTTCTCAGGCTGAAAACATTCATATGTGCAGTATGAGCTAAACAGTGTGAACCCCATCTTTAAGAGCTACAGCAGACACGGGGTGTCTGTCTGTGGATCGGGACTTGCAAATACCACCCACCTACTACCACTAAGCTCATCGACTCTGTGACCTCTTAGTGTAACACCAGCACTGAGACAGCTGCTCTCACCTGAACGAGCTCCTCCTTTGACCTGAAGTCCGACACCACGACGTTCTGTCTGTCTGATACACGAGTGAGGATAATGTGCAGCCTCCCTGAAGCCAGCTGGTGGGCATTTTCTGGGAGGGTTTTGTATAGCAACTTCTCTATGTTTCGAAGTACATCGATATTTGGAGATATAGGGCCAAGAAGGACACTTCTGACTTCTTTCACAATTGCGCAGTAGTACTCAAACGCTACATCTAGGGGGAAAAAGTGACCGTGTTCAGTAGATTGTATAATGACGTGGTGTGCAGGGCGGTCTCAAGGCGGTTAGTTTTTAAATGAAATCTTCATATTTTCCCAAGCAGCAAGCAACTGTCACCACCTGAGATCCTGCTCCTGCCTTTGTTTCCAGGTCATTTGCTAGGATCCTGCTAGGATCTGCCTGCCCAGAGGAGTTTTCCATCTGTTGACCCCTCCGTAAAATCCTATGAAATACAACTTTCATTCCTACCCAGGAGAACTTTTCCAATCTTTTCTCCAATGCCTGATGAAGGGGGTATGTGCCTGAAAGCTTGCAAGGAAAGAATTGGCCATTAAAACTTGCAATTCAAGATTTTTATTTTTGCTGTTGTTGCAAAACTCTTGTTGGTCTAATAAAAGAGATCATCTCTACAACAAGTCCCGATTGCCAAATGTTAGTGATGTTTTGGGGAGTATGAGACGTGTGCCTGAAAACAGAAGGCGCTCTGCTCCCCTTGCTTAATCTGGGGATTGAAAACCACTCCAGGAAGCCTCGGTGTGACACCAGCTTCATTTGGGAGGTCCTAAGTTAAAAGTCAGGGAGCCATTGAGCAAGGACAGCAGGTTCAGAGGTGGCGCTGGATTCTCCAAGGAGCAAAGTGTGCTGATCCCTTTTGAGAATCTGGCCTCCATGGCGGGTGTTGAGCACCTGAAGATCTGGTCCTGAGCTGTTTTTCCAACCAGGCCCTGTTCATTTACTAGCGAGTGGGTGCATCATGTACCAGACGTCAGATATTATATGCAATACCCTGCTGGGTTTTTTTCTGTAGGTGGAGGGGAAGGAGGAATGTTTCATATCTCCCTCAGAGGCATGGAAGGAGCCGGAAAAAAAACCAATCTCATCCTGATCTAATGTGGCGATTCCCTGAAGAGAATTATTTTATTATCTCTTTAGTTATTAATTATTTACTTAGGTCTGAGGCATTGTGGTCATGAGATCCTGGTGCAGGGGCCCAGAGGCGCTGAGGGGACAGCTCTCCCTCCATTTTGTGTGTGGCTGAGCAGGCAGCTTTCCCTTCATCTGAGAGGCCCTCTCAGTGCCTCTTACTGAGGGGCTCGTTACCTCAGAAGAAGCCGCATCCAGGATTTACTTAATTACAGAAGTCATCTTTAATGAGGTACCATAACTCTGTTATATTTATACCAAAGGCCAAGTGTAAATCTTTTAACAGTTAGTAGATCGCTTTCTGTTTACTAAATGTTGATGGGCTCAAGGGGTTGATTATATAGGAACTCTGGGTGCCTACGCCTGTGCCCGATGCCTGCTCCCAGGCGTGCTAATTAGCATCAAAGCAGACTTGATTAATCCAATAAACGCAATGAAAATGCCCACAGCGTCTCATGTATTCAGCATCCCACACTTCAAAATGGTTCCCCTGCCACACTTCAGAATGGTGCCCTCGCCACACTTCAAAATGGTGCCCCCGCCACCATTTTGAAGTGCAGGGATGCTGCATACACGAGATGCTGAGCCTTCCAGCAGACTCAACTTCATGTTGATTGTTTTTCATTTATAATTGACTAAATTATAGTTTATTTCTTATTATAAATACATGATCTATACATTATCTATTCATTATAAATGATTAATCAAGTCTGCTGGAAGGCACGGCGGCTCGTGTATACAGCATCCCCGTACTATAAAATGGTGGCGGGGTCGCCATTTTGAAGTGTGGGACGCTGGATACATGAGATGCTGTGGGCCCTTTCATTGAGTTTGTTCGATTAATCGAGTCCGCTTTGATGCTAATTAGCACGCTTCGGAGCAGGCATTGGGTACAGGTGTGGGACGCTGAATACATGTGACACCGAAGGGGCTTTAATTAAAGCGGCTCCCAAGAGCCGCTCTTATTAAAGCACCCTCTCCCCACATCCCACAGTACCTGTAAAGACACCCTTTTATTTGTATCAACACAGGCACTCAGCAAAGTATATTCTAGTATATGATGTTATATTGCCACTTTCTTTTCTGCTTTTGTTAGTGGATTTTAATATCTTTGACAAGTAGTAAAATTAATACACAGATGATGCTGCAATAACAATCTAATAGTTTTAACTATTTAGTATGTGGGGTGGGGAGTTTGGTTGTGTTAGTATAAGCCATCAGGGAACTGAATGTACCAAAGTAGTGTGATAGTATTTTGGGGGGGGGGTTGGGTCTTATTTTGTTCGTTTTTTTCTTTTTTCTGTTATGGTCCCTCTTTGCTTGGTCACTTCATTCAATATACCATGGGCGACTGGTGCCTCCTGAGTCTGGGGGGTGGGCACCAGATCACCAGCCGGGGGGTGAGGGTCCCCTAGAAGCCAAATTCAAGTATCTGCTCTTAATTTTACAAATATTTGGTTTTGGTGAGAAATTCACAAATTGGATATCAATTTTATGCAGGTCTTCTTTCACAGCAGTATCCACTAATGGTGTGATATCACCTTCATTTTTCTGGGCAAGAAACATATGTGTCAGGGATGTCATATTTCTCTACCCTTACTCAATTTAGCATTGGAGCCTCTGGCAGCTGCTATTAGGTAATCAATTCACATTGAAGGGATAAAGATTCTTGATCAAATATATAAATCAGTGTGTAATATCTCACTGCTGTTGAAAAACCCAGGTAATTTATTATTTCATGTGGTAGCTCTGTTTGAGTTGTTTGGCCAGTTATCAGGCCTTAAAGCTAATTGGGAGAAATCCTATTTTATGAATGTGTCAAAGAGACCAGATCCATCCAAATGTTTCCATTCTCAGCTACGGAACTGTAAGGAACTATAAGGTAATAGATAATTTAGGAATACAGATTAGATGCTCTAATCTTTACAACATGGCATAACTAAATATCGATACAATCTTAACTAATATTAAAAAGATATGGAAAACACTTCCAATATCATTAATGAGAAGAATAGAAATAATCAAAATGAATGTCCTTCCCGACCCCAGAAATAGCTATGTACTCAGTTTATTGGCCTTGAAAGTACCTGCATTTGTTTTTAAGTGTATTAATAAAATGATATTCAACCTCATGTGTAATTTAAAAGACCAAGAGTGGTTTAAAATGGCATGGTGTCATGTTGGAGTGGGTGTCTCAGACTTCTATTTATATTATCTGGCTTTTCGTGTGAGGGTGCTTAAATATTGGATGGATTAAACTATTTCAGGGGACAAACCTATATGGTTGCACATAGAAGGGAAGTTAGCTTCCAAGCTTGGAGCATTATACTCATTTCCATTTCTTAAGAGCTTACCTGGACCTCTGAAATTAAACATTGGATTTAAGTCTTCATGGAGTGCATTGCAGAAAATGAAAGCCTTAACATCTTCTGATTTAACAAAATCTCACTTTATTCCTTTATGGGGGCACTCTCAATTGAAGTTTAAAGATAATAAATGAATCTCAAATATCTGGGAAAAAAAGGATATAGCTACAATAAAATCTATCATTAAGGATGGTAGTCTTGCATCTTTTGCTTATATGTGTGATAAGTTCCAGTTCTATAATAAACAGGAGATATTCTACAAAAACTGCTTAACTGAATAAGGGAATATATGCAATAATGTATCACATACAAATTTGGAACGATGTGTGTTGTATTCCAAGGATAAACCTCACTTTGTTGGTAATACATACAAATGGTTTAATACATTATTATATCCAGCAGATATTATTATTAAAGGTAAATGGGAAAATAGTTGAGAAAGGGCATAGTATCTGGAAATCACTTTTTAAACATCTAAGTCATTGCTTTTAAGATTTTTTCAGGACAAGATATTAAATAGGTTTTATTGGACTCCAGAAAGGTGATTTAAAGCAGGGCTCACTTAGGATGACTATTGCTGGGGATGTTGAAACCAGGTTGGGTCTCAGTCACATGTTATTCTTTTGTCCTAAAATTACTATTTTTGATTTAGCATGTATAGCACTTTATAAGATACTTAAAATTAACATGGTACCATCACTAGATCTATGCATATTAAGGATTATGGATTCATTACCATTGTCTATGCCCATAAAAAAATATATATAGTTTTGCATTCTTATTGTATTTTACTTATTAGTTTATCATTTACTTTTTTGATTTTACTATTTTTGTTATAATAAAAAAAATTAATAATGTTATAATTACCAAAAAAAGGTTACCAGGAGATGTGGTGTGTTTTTTTTTAGTTGTCGAAGACTTTAAATGGAAAATGTGATACTTTCTAAAATATAGGATCAAACACATTTTGGCTGTCAGACAAGCATGTCAGACATCCATGTGTCTAATAGAGTTCACTCATGCAGTTTGGACAGCAACCCCCAGCACTGTCAAATGTGGGTGTGCAAAAAGGGTTACATTCAGCCATGCTTTCTACTCAGGTGCCATTGCTAAATGTCAGTAAATTATAGAAGAAGTTATAGGTATGTTATAAATTCAAACAGGATCTGTTGTAAGCCATGGGAATGATCAACTTGTTAGACACCATGCCAATTAATAAACCATATATTATAACATCTATGGCACCATTGTATGTATTAACTATTACTGGATATTTATACATAACTATAACTATGTATCATCATCTTAATAGAAAGTGTGACTATTGCTGTTTCTATGCTGACCAAGTCATTTTCATATTTCTAAATGAACACAACAATCAGTATTTCCAGACCAGTCCATCAATACTTCTTTAAAAAGCACAGTAAGACACAGTAAATTTAACCAGGGCTTTCTTACCCAGCTCACATCCACAAGTCACTAGTGAGGCCACAATGGACCCAGATGATGATCCACAGATTTTGGTTGCTGATCTCAGTATCTCAGGTGCCAGTTCCTTCAGAGCTTTCACCACTCCCAGCTCATAAACTATTAGGAATCCACAGCCTTTAAAAAAGAGAGAGCAAGGCTTGTGCTTTGGACTCTCTTCTGCCATCTTTGGTTGTGTTGTGAGTTCAAAGCAGCAGGGTGCCAACAGACTGGAGTGAGGAGTTTGGAGATGTTGGCTATTGCTGATCAGTGTGCAACCGGGACACACAAGGTGCTTGGGAGGTTGTGCTCCAGTCTTCACAACCAGCTGCTGCTCTGATTTTAGTATGTGAGCGGTGAGCATCTTAAAAGCCAAGGTTGTGGTCAGAGTTAGGTGGAGTTAGGACACATAGTCAAAGATTAATATGTCCATATTAACTGGATGTGAAGCAGTGGCACAGACCATGCTCTCCAGAGCTGATATTACCTTTGTAGGTGATTTCTTCAGTTAACAATTGTCACTGTATGTAAGGGACAGGAATTGACTGGCTTAGAAGGGCCTTCCTGTTCTATGTTTTGGTATCCCTACTCAGTTCCTACTGAAAATGATGGAGGTGTACTAATGAGTGCAGTGGCAGCATCCTTCTACCAGTACTGAAGGCTTGTGAACGCCGTACTCATGCTTTCATGACTTTTTCTCAGGTGACTCCTTGTCTAGAGTAAGTAAGGATGTTGAAAAACCTGTGTCAGTAGCTTAAGAAAGTCTAGGACAGGAAAAGCTGTTCTTAGCATTGGTAGCTTACAGGTCAATTCCAACTACACCAGGTTATTCCACCTTACTTCCAAAAGTTTAAATAGGGTAAAGAGGTTCACTCCATAGATAAGAAAGCAAAAATAATAAATAAATACATAAAAGGAAAATACTTTTTGTGTAATGTATGATTCAGTAAGGATCCTTCCTCAGTTAGAAAACTTCATTTGTGTAGGGGCTGGTCTGACTGAAATCTTTATGTGAAAAGACGGTGAAAGACACTGCTGAAACTGGACAAGAGCAGAAATAACTGGATGGGTTGGCATTGACCTGGAAGGTGTGGGCAGTGGAGTCTCACAAGGCTCAGTCCTTGGATCTGTGCAGTTCAATGTCTTCATCAGTGACTTGGATGAGGGTGTAGAAAGCACTCTGTACAAATTTGCAGATGATAACAAATTAAGAAGTAAAGTTAACACACCAGAGGGGAGGGAATGAATCCAATTAGATCTGGACAGGTTGGAAAAATGGGCAGAAGAGAATAATGGGCGGATGCATTCAATAAGGTCAGATCAAGGTGCTGCACCTAGGAAGATGGAATCATCAGTGCGCTTACAGGCTGGGGGAGGACCTTCTCAGCAGCATGGCAGCAAAAAGGGAACTTGGAGTCATTGTTGACACCAAGATGAACATGAGTTGTAAATGTGATGAAATGATCAGTAAAGCTAACCACACTTTATAATGCATTAGCAGGTGCATGACAAACAGGTCCAAAGAGGTGATACTTCCCCTTTATGTGGCATGCGTCAGACCACAGTTGGAGTATTGCATCCAGTTTTGGACACCACACTTCAAAAGTGATGTGGACAACCTTGAGAGGCTTCAGAGGAGGGCCACTCGTATGGTTAGGGGCCTGCAGGCAAAAACCTATGAGAAGAGATTGAGGGCCCTGGATCTCTTCAGCCTCCACAAGAGAAGGCTGGGAGGTGATCTTGTGGCTACCTACAAAATTCATCGGGGAGGACAGCATGGAATAGGAGATGCCCTGTTTACCAGGACACCCCTTGGAGTAACTAGGAACAATGGCTACAAACTGACGGAGAGCTGGCCCCAGCCTCTAGCTCCCCCTGGCTAAAGATCTGGGAGGAGCTGGGCAGGATCAATTTGCCCCAAGTGGCCCAATTTGCCCCACACCAAAATGCATGTTTAGGCATGTGTGCTGAGGCACAAATTTGTGCAGCTGCTTTTTGAGCTGCTGCAAGCACACGTGCTTGCATGTGTGGATGCACCCCATGGATTGAATGCTCTGCAGATGGGCCCTGGAGGGGTCAGGGAGACACTACACTCTAGGGAGTAGCCTCATTAGCCTTTTTCTAAACCTCCACATTTCGCTTGCAAGCTCTGAATTACAAGCAGTTTTGCTGGGCAATCTCTACAAGCTGCCCCAGACTCCCAGCCTCACTGCATCAGTCTGCATTGCCACTCATGAAGTTGACTAAGTTTGTGGGTTCAGACTGGGCTAGATGTACACCTCCAGGCTCAGCTGATTGTCATTTGTTTGGGTAAGTCACTGCCCCCAACTAGCTGAGTATTTACAACAGGCCCAGGGATGCAACGCTTCCTGTAGGCTCTGATTGGCTGGGCAGCTCCAGGCTCCTCTTATAAAGGGGGCTGCTGATGTAGTCCTGCTGCTTGGAAGAAGTCCTGTGTAGAGGCAGAGGGGACCCCTTGATATGCCACAACTCTGCACCTCATCACCCTGCCCAAACTTCACTCCCTGCTGCAGAGTGAGTTCATAGCAACCTGGGGAAGCTGATGGGGTAGCGGGTCCTGCAGAACACCCTCATCTAGCATGACCATCCGTGGGGAGAGCTGTCATTCTGTCATTGTTGTAAGTTGTGTCACTGGAACTGAGCACCCTTGTTGGTGGGTTCTGGTGTAAAGACTTCATTGGTGTGGGACAGGCCTTTATTATGGGACTCACTGGTCAGGTAATCAATACCAAAGTCTCCTATTGGAAAGGACAATAGAAGGATGCATTTCTCACAGATATTAAGGTGTGGGTAATAACCAGTGTTACCTTGGAAGTTTTCATCTTGGTGAGATGGAGGGAGAGGATGTAACTGGAGCTCATGACCAAGACATACCGCTTATAGGTTTCTCTGAGTCTCTGAGCTTCCGGGCCCCTTGTCATTTATGTCTCAAGCAAAACCAAGACCGGGGTGGCTAAGAACCACATTCTGCATTTATCTGAACCACAAAGAACTGGAAAGGGACTAACTGAGGTGGGATGAATCACTAGGAGCATGAAGAAGGGACGGGCAACTATTAGATTTGTAATGTAGGTGGCTGGTGGTTTACTGCTAGACAGCAGGGTTGGGAGCAGCCCTCTTGGGCAGTGGACAAGCAAAACTTTTTTGGGCTGCAAATCAATTACAAAATGCAGAGGCTTTTATGAATTAAACCTCCTATCTTGCCTCCCTCCAGAAATATCAACTTTTCTCTATCCCCTCTCAGTGCAGTACTTACCATTTTTTTCTAAATAGAAGCCAGCATCATGATGCCCATGTAAAAGGAAATCATGCAACACCTACCGAGAAAAGATGTCAGGATTGAAAATAGCACTCGTTCCAGCTGCAGGAATGATATGTACTCATTCAGGACATGCAGGAAAATAGCACTCATTCCAGCTGTAGGAGGCAGTTCTGGAGTTCTGTAGGCTCCTCACCAGGGGGTTAGATGGAAACAAGGTAAAGAAGGGTCTGCGGATATTTTTTAGTGATAACTGTAAGTCCTGCTGCATGATGTGGATACTGAAGAAAGTGGTTGGATGATTCCTCAGGCAGATGGCATTGTCAAATGCAATCCCAGTCACTGTAATCATGGTCTGTGTATAGAACGAAGGCTCTCAGTTACTGAAGGCTCCATCAATATAGTGCTAGAAAAAAACCCAAAAAACAAGAACAAGATTTGTGTTAGGTCACATCTAACAGCAGTGTGTGAGGCATTCACAGAATTATAGAAAAACAGAGCAGGAATGTTCCTCAGGAGGGCATTTAGTCCAGCCATCTACTCATTGTCTAAACCATTCCAGGCAAGGTTTGGTCTAACCTGCTCTTAAACACTTCCAAGGAGAGAGTTTCCACAACCATTCTTGGTAACCTGTTCCAATGCTGGACCAACCCTACAGTGAGATACTTCTTCCTAATAACCAACCTAATTTTTTAGTGATGTAATTTAAAACTGCGTTTCTTCTTGTCTTTTCCCCCTTGGCCACAGCGAAGAGTCTAACTTTGGTCTCTTTATAACCACCTTTTAGGTTTTTCAAGACTATTGTCAAGTAGGGGGCTTCAAATGCATCAAAGCCCTTCTTAACCATGGTGCCATTACACAATTCATTCTGTCCTGTAAGGCTGTAAGGAAACCCTTGGACACCGGTGTGGTGGGAGTTGGATCCCCAGGAGAAAGGTCTTGGAGATGGAGAGACCCATGGTAGCAGGAGGGAGCCTCCTTGGAGGTAATTAACTAAAACCCTGACCTGTGCTCACAGGCTCCTGCCCCTGCTGGAAATCAGATGAGGAGGATCTATGGGGAGGGCTTAAGGGTCAGACTCCCTATTTGTTCATTTGTGTTGATTACAAGAGCCACTTGCAGCAGCCAAGAGCATTTCCCAAGTATCAGCCAAGGATACTCACCACACCCTGGAAAGAGGGAGGGATGTACCCATTATAGACAGGAATGAAGCAGCTGCAGGTCACTATTTGTGGGGAAAGGAAGCACGGAGAGATACATGAGCAGGGCTTTCTTTTAAACCTGGGGATGAGGAGTGCTCCCTGGAGTTGGATCATGAGGTTTGAGGTATTTAGATCTGCACTCAGGGTCAGGCTGAGCAGAGGTCTGGCCATGCTATGTTCCATGTGCCAGGGGTGGAGTCTAGTATAACCATCACTCAGTCCTAAATGTGTGGAAAGGAGTAGCAGTGGTGCCTGGTAGCCTGACTGCCAGACCGGAGGACTGTGCATCTGGGTAATCCAGCCAGCTCCCCAGTGGCATCTGAGCAAAGTGTTGCAACTCTTGTCAGAACAGAGCTAGATCCTGATGCAAATTCAGCTGCTGGAGTTTTGTTGGATGATTCTCAATAGAGTGAAAAAAAATCCAGGTCCTGCTTGGGAACCTGCCTCAAATGGCAGCAGAAGTGCCAGTTATGGCTAGAGGCGCAGCCCCTCATACCCAGGGCACTGGTAACATGGTTTGGAGAGTAGCATGTGTAATTAATGAAAGGGTTAATTCTTTCTGCTGCCTCCATTTTGCCAGTGAGGGGTCAAGCTGACAAGCCTTTGGCTTGAAACCTTCTATGTGGGTAAATAAGCCCAGTTGCCTTTGACTCTTATCATACATCATGTACCCTAACCATTTTTGTTGCCCTTTCCTGTACTGTCTCCAATTTGTCTACATCCTTTCTGTAGTGATGGGCCTAAAACTGGACACAGTACTCCAGATGTGGCCTCACCAGTGCTGAGTGGAGGGGAAGAATCGCTTCCCTTGATCTGCTGGTGATACGCTCATTAACACAGTCTAGTATGCCATTAGCCTTCTTTGCAACCGGTGCATCATGTTGGCTCATTTTCAGCTTTTTCTCCACTGTAACCCCCAGGTCCTGGCTTCTGCTCTCCTTGGAATTCTTCTTTTATCTCTGTACTCAACTGCGATCTTGTTTCACGTGCAAGGGAACCTCATCTTATCTTGGTACTCACCTGTTGCTAATTGACTCTGGATATGACCATGAACTGCAACCAATTGGAGGGCTTGGTGGCAACTTGGTGGGGCTACTCGTGGTGGGGTAGCTCCTATAAAATACTGCAACATTGCAAGCTCCAGAACAACAGGAATTTAGGGTGCCTCAAACCCCTAGCCCCCACTGCCTTGTGGGTACTTCTTGGTTGGAGAAAGGCAAAGGGGCATCACCTTGACAGAAATGTGCCCTCATTGAGGCATTAGGCCATCAGCAACTGCTTTAATCTATTGCTCTCTGGCAGAAGCTGCAACCATTGGGGTATTGAACGTTCAGACTCAGTTTGGTCTTTGGACTGTGACTTAATGGTGTAAAGGGGGGTGGTAGGTTTTTGGCAGCCTGTGCTCTTCCATACGTTTGGGATCTGTTAATCCAACATAGGCCACGACTGCTCTTTTGCCTGACACCAGGGACTGACCTGGCTACTTCCCATGCTGAAAACATTAGTATGTCCAATGTGAGATAAACAGTTAAAGGGTCTTTGGGGATCAGGGCTTGCATTATACCTCACATTACAGCAGTACACTTCCCCTCATATATCTGTGAAGAAACTCCTCGGACTCTCAGTTACTTTTACTCCAAACTCAGCGCTCAGAAAGCTGCTGTTACCTGGATTATCTCCTCTTTTGAGCTGAATTCTGATACCACAACCACAAGAAAAATGTGCAGGCTCTCTGAAGCCAGATGGTGAGTGTTATCTGGCAGATGTTTTTCTAACTCCTTCTGTATATTCTTGGATTCATCTGTTATTTGGATATAAGTATCTGAGGATTGAGCCCTGCATATTTTTTACTGTTTTATTCATGTAAAAATCTACTCCATCTAGAATTAAAAAGTGACGATGCTTAACAGGCTGTGTTTTCACATTTCCAAATAAACACTCCAGTCACTACTTTTAGATCTGTCCACTGACTTCCCTTTAAAAGGCTCAATATGATGCATAGTATATTACACCAGGTGTTTCTTACCTGTTACACAACAATAGGTGGCTAATGTGGCTAAAAGTGCCCCTGAGGATGTCCCATAGATCTTAGATGCTGATCTCAGTATCTCAGGTGCCAGTTCCTGTAGAGCTTTCATCGCTCCAATTTGATAAAATATCAGGAATTCACAGCCTTCAGAAAATAGAGAAAGGTGCATGGGGGCATGCTTTGGATTCTCTTCTACCATCTTTAGTTGTGCTGTGAGTTTGTGGCAGCAGGGCACAAGCTGACCGGGAGCGAGGGGCTTGGTGGTGATAATCAGTTTCAGTCAGAGTATAGCAGGGGCACAAAGGTGCACTCAGGAGGCGTGCTCCTGTCTTCACAACAGGCTGCTGCCCCGAGTTTGGCCTGAAAATCCCCTTGAGCTGTGAACGTCCTGGAAGTTTTGGGCAGGGTTAGGTGGAGTTAGAACGTGTAGTGTTTGTACCTTGTACCTGGTTCACTTGAACAAGTTGCAAGTGCTGGTACAAGTCGTTCTATTTTGGACTGTCATTTCCTTTATAAATGTGTTCTTACTCATGCATATCCCACCCAGTATGCGGCAGCCTGTGCAGTCACAGCCTCCACTTGTTCACAATGCACATGGCAATTAGGATCTCTCTATGTCTTGTATACAGTACTAGAGCTTGAGAAGTAGGCCCTAGGTACTAATAGTTACCACCAGAGTGGATGAATTAAAGAACGCATATGCTCAATGTGAAATTAGAAGGGACCTAGTTACAGGTAATCTTGAACATTAGCAGACAAGAGTTGAAAGATAGAATTTTTCCAGTGAACTCTTTAACAGCCAGTGTCCTTATTTCCCTTGCTGTGATCTGTCCTTGAGTCTTCAGAATATAGTTCCTTATAAGTGTGGGTGAGGGTTCCAGGTGACAATATGGGTGCTTCCTTTGGTTAGGCATTGTCCTCAGATGCTGGACTTGCTAGCTCATTTGTTCTCTTCCAGTCCAATGTTCTGATGTCCCTTGTCTTCTCCCACTGAAACTGATGGAGTTCTACTAACTCATGACTGCGGTAGGGGCACCCTTCCACAAGCACCAAATGCTTTTGACCTCCCCACACATGCTTTCCAGAGACCTTCTGCCAGATGGCTCCTTGTCCTGATCAAATGGATTTAGATTTCATAGACATTCGGGCTGGAAGCGACCCCAAAGGATTGCTGAGTCCAGCCCCCTGCCCCAGGGGCAGGAAGTCAGCAGGGATCATAGGATCCCAGCAAGATAAACATCCAAATGTGTCTTGAAGGCATTCAAAGTGGGTGCTTGAACCACCTCCGGTGGCAGTCTATTCCAAACCTCGGGATCTTGAACAGTAAAGCAGTTGTTCCTTATGTCCAGCCTGAATCGGTCGCAGTGGAGTTTGTGACCATTCGATCTTGTCATCCCTTGGGGTGCTCTGGTGAACAGATGTTCCCCCAGATCCTGGTGAACACCCCTCATGAACTTATAGGTGGCCATCAGATTGCCCCTGAGTCTGCGCTTTTCCAGGCTGAAGAGTCCCATGGCTCTCAGCCTGTCATCATAAGGTCTGTTTTCCTGACCTCTGATCATGTGCGTGGCTCTCCTCTGCACTCTCTCAAGCTTCTCCACATCCTTTTTGAACTGTGGAGCCCAAAACTGGATGCAGTACTCCAGCTGCGGCCTCACCAAGGCTGAGTACAACGGGAGAATGACGTCCCGGGATTTGCTTGGGAAGCATCTATGGATGCAAGCCAGCATTTTGCTCTCTTTACTAGTTGCAGCATCACATTGAAGGCTCATGTTCATTTTGTGGTCAATCATGACCCCCAAGTCCCTTTCATCTGTAGTGCTAACCAGTGTAGCACTGCCGAGCCTATAAGCATGCCATGGGTTTTTCCTCCCAAGGTGGAGAACCTTGCATTTTTTGGTGTTAAACACCATCAGGTTCTCATCTGCTCATTTCATGAGCCTGTCAAGATCTGCCTGGATCTCCCTCCTGTCCTCAGGTGTGGATGCTTTACCCCAGTGTTTGGTGTTGTCGGTGAACTTGGCCAGCCTGCTTCTGACACCAATGTCTACATCATTGATGAAGATGTTTAAAAGTATAGGCCCTAGGACAGAGCCTTGAGGGACCCCACTGGTCACAACGCACCAGGATGATTGGCTCCCATCAGCCACCACCCTCTGAGTCCTACCACAGAGCCAGTTCCCCAGCCAGCAGATCGTGGTGAGGTCAAGGCCACAGTTAGCCAGTTTTGCCAAGAGGTGATCATGGGATACCAGATCGAAGGCTTTTTTAAAGTCAAGGTATATGACATCAATCTCTTCCCCCTTGTCCAGGTGATAGGTCACCTGGTCATAAAAGGAAATGAGATTTGTCAAGCAAGACCTGCCTGCAACAAACCTATGCTGGGTATCCCTGAAGATATTGCTGTCAGCTAGTCTGTTAAGGATGATCTCTTTTATAATCTTTTCCAAGACATTCCCCAGGATAGAAGTCAGGCTGATGAGCCTGTAGTCTGCTGGATCCACTTTTCTTCCTTTCTTGAAGATAGGCACCACATTGGCCTTCTTCCAGTCTTCGAGCACTTCACCAGAACTCCAGGAGTTCTCAAAGATCTGTGCCAGGGGCTGAGCTATGATGCTTGGAGAGGCTGAGAAACCTATTCCAACTGCTTAAGTGATGTTATGAGAGGAGCACAGGTTCTGCCTCTCAGTGGGGGTATCTATACATGCATTAATGCACCATTGTTACTACGCAATCAATTTAGTACTTATAACAACAGGCAGTAAATACGCAGTAACCAGTGCAGTAGCACCAGCACATGGTCTATTAGTGATGCTCAGCATGGTGAACTAAGTGTACTGTGTATTAGTGCATTAGCATGGCTTTTGCCATGACATGCTAATGTGCAGTAGAATTAGTCTGGTGAGCATTTAGCATGTCATGTAGACGTACCCAGAATGTATCAGTCCAGAGCTGAGCCAGCTAGGGCCCTGCTTGGTGTTGTTACTTCCAAGGGCTGGTTAGGTCTTTCCACAATGTGGTTCAAATAAGCATGCAGCTATCCAGTGAGTTTAAAACTTAGTGGGGTGAGGTGGATTGCTTTTGAATGTTGAGGATTTGAGGGATGTTGTTTTGCTGCTCCTTCGTCTTTGAAGATTCAGTTCCATTTCTATCATTTTTGTCTTGTATTTTAAGCTACTCTGTGCCTTTTTTGGGGAGGAAATGTAGGAATCAAAGAAATAAATTCATGCTCTCATTTGAGTAATCAAGCTGGCTGTTGACTGCAGTGATAGTACAGGGTTAAACACAAATCCAAAGCGTGCTTTTATGCCATCTTTCTGATATCTTGTAAGTATTTATGCATTAGAGAAGCCCTTTTACCAATCATATTGCTGATCTGCAACAATTATGTTCCTGATCATCAACTAAGAACATATCTTTGGTGTCATGCATCTTTCAGTTGCTATTTTATTAATGTATTCACAACATTCCCCTGTTCCTTTTGTACTTACTGTACCAGGCTCATTTGAACTGCGCTGCATGCTTCCCTTGTCTGTTTTAAACCTGGAATGATTCTGGCTACCTCTAGATGTTCTTGAATAGGTTTCAAATGTTTTGATGCTTCCTGTTGTCTTCCAAAGAGCTTTAGACCTGTAACCTTTTAACTCCTACTGCTCCTATCCTGCCTTGTGGCCTGTGTATGGGAGAGCAGACACACCATAGACTCTTACCCTATGGATAACTACCCATCCCCCTCTGCTTATAATGGGGCCATTTATGGGCCCACTGTATGTACAGAATGGCTCTTAAATATTGGTCATCTTCATTGCACTTACCAGCACCCTCCATTTTACATGGTTACAAGGATGTACTAGAATTCCTCCCATAGTATAATGCCAGGGGAGGATTAAAGAGTGAGTTTGCACTATTATACTTTCTCCCCCCCACCCCATGGGGACTAACTGCCTCATTTAAAAAATAGGGAGACATCTGTGCATTTCTGGATGTGATACTACTTCATTGGGTCCCTCCAATAGATGCACTGGGAGGGCAGCATACCTCTTCTGGACCATTCCACTCCAGCCGCATGACACTTGGGGTCCTGCTCACTTCCCAGAGGCACTTTGCAGCAGCTGCAGAAAGCTCTGCCTAGACAACATCCCACAAGTCCTGGATAGTGTGGACTATAAGCCACAAGAAGCCCCTTCAGGACTCCCATGTGTTAGTGACCAGGCACCACACGCACAATGTGCATGTGATGGTGGTCAACACTGTCCATCTTGCATTCCTTGAGGGTGTGACCAGGTTCTCCTCATCCAACAATAATGCCTCCTTGACGGCCAAGTCAGCCTTCCTTTGGCAGCTCCTCTGTGGGGAGGCTGCATCCAAGTGGCTGAGAAAAAGCGACTCTGTCCCTCACCAGGGCTGCCCCATCCCTGAAGCTGGGATCCATTGGGTACTTCAGATTTCTGAATATGTCCCCTATGGTATCAACTGCGGGGCAGACAAGTCACCATTTTCCTCTAGGAGAGGGTTGGGGTGAAATAGGATCACCCAGCAGAGGGGCACTAGCACCTCCCTAGTCGTATAATAAGGACACCTGCTCATGCAGTGCTGGATTTAGAATTGCCCCTAAAGACTGGCCAAAGAGTGAGACTAAACCACAAGCTACACTTTGGTCTTCTACCAGGTGAAATGGGTTTCTGCCCTAGGTGTCGTCCTGCTCTCCCCTCCTTTCGCCCAAAAACAAAACCCCAGATACCACAGCCTAAGTCATGTGGGTCATATCTTCATCTGACAAGTTACAAAATAAAAGTAATTAAGCAAATGTATTAACTATGTGTTTGCTTTCCCATGTAACTTAGAGGTGATGAGGTATAGGATGCTTGAGATGAAGCTGAGTGAAAGTTAACCAAGTTAAGATGTTTCTGAGCTTTTGGATCTTGTGCCTTGTAACAGTGTGAGTGCTGGTCATGATGTTTTCATGCGTGTGTGAGGAAACTTCTTGACAGGGATGATCCTGCCTTGATCAGGGGCTTGGACTAGATGTGACTTCTTGATGTCCCTCCCACATCTGTTGTTCTGTGATTCTGTTATTTTATTCAACACCCGGCTTTCCTTTATTCCCAGGCAACTTACAGCAGGGTTGTGTGATAGGAACTGGCCTGCTTTGACTATTGTAATCAAAATCAGTTCCTGTCACTGAATTTGAGCTGCTCCCAGCAGCACATGAAAGGCTGTGACTCATTTCTGCAGCTTACACTTTGCAGAGCCTCTGTCTTGGGGCAGATTGCAAGCCCTGCGTAGGGCTTGGCAGGGGAATGGCTTCTTGGGTTCTTAAAGATACCAGCTGCTTTGGGTTCAGGTTGGAGAAGGCAGGTAGAGGATATGTGCTGTTCCCTGTGGGGCTCCAGGCAGGTTGTGATGGTTGTTGGGTCTGGATTTTGGATCCAGAGGCCTTGTTCAAGAGGGAGACCCACCCTCAGACTGACCATGACCTTTCCATTCGATAACAGGCAAATTTATTGATACACAGTGATAACAGAAAAGGAGAAATACAAACAGTTGAGCAATTCTATATTCTATCAAATCCTAGGGCTGTCATCAGAGTCAAAGTTCATCTGACCAGGTTGTAGTCTTTATTCTCAGGCTCTCTTTCAGGTATCAGATGTCAGCATGTCAGCAGTATGTAGGTGGGATGCCGAGGCTAACACTCCCCCTCAGTGGGGTGGATGAAACAGGTTGGCTGTGTGCCCTCTGTCCATGGTGGCTTCAGGCACCCTTCCTTGGGGGAGAGGGAGGAGGACCCCTCTCGGGGAGAATCATGGGGAGGGACCTTTTCTTACTCTCAAAGCTCTGTTTTTGTGTTCTCCTTCCCTCCTGATGACACATGATGACTCTGCATCCATGGTTATCACTGGATGGTTGTCATGCATCCATGTCCTGTGTTATCAGCATGTTCCAAGCTCATCACATGTACATATACAAATTTGGTCTTTCCAGACCTTCTCCTAATGTAGTCTATTCCCCCAAAACCAGGACTCAGGCCCCGCTGCTCTGGGGCCTTGTTAGCTGGTGCCACCTTATTTCGTGCTATTTCGTACATGTTCCCTCTGTTTTCCAGACTATGTGTCCTTCTTGGCTTTGTTGTGTTAGACACCTGTCTGCTTCCAAGGCTGTGAGAAGCTGTGTGACTGTGTTACCCAGACTCTTAGAAATCAGTTAAGCCCTGCTGCCCATCCTGAACCATTCTAATGCAGATATATATAGATATTCCTATAAGAGAATTCCCGGAAAACAAACCTTTAAATACCATTTTCTAAGGCAACCTTCCCTTCCTTGAAGGGTCATGCTTTCACAACATAAATGGAACATAATCACTGGAATCATCTGAAATGTTCCTGAGATTTGTGGGGAGGACCTCCACCAGTCATCCCAGGAAAAGTATGATGCCGTTCATGGTCAGGGGCTCCAGAGGGCTGGATAATCCCCAAAAGGATAACAACAAAACAACCCAGCCGTCTCAATCTTTGATGTGGCTGAGCTCCTTTAATGGACTGTGCTCCATAGGCGAGAGGAGATTGGATTAAAAGATAAAATCTGAAATCTGAAATGCAGGTTTGGCACATGCACCAATGTTTCATTTTGGGGTGAATAATATTTTATGCAAGATGATGGAAAACTAGAAAATCTTGGTTACAACCTGGCTAACATTGGTTTCATTTAAATGTATTAAGATGCAGTTGAATATAAGTGCAGATAAGCAAGGCATCAGATGAGAGAAGTGTCCATGCTGCTTGCACACCTGTCTAACTAAAATGCCGTACATTCATATTCAGGAAAGGCTGGAGATGCAGAGAGATGAAGTAAGCTCATAGAGGGCCAAGGGCTTGTGAGTAGAAAGAGCATTTACATTAGAAGTGTGTGTTCCCTAGAAGTTATGAAAAATCAGGAACAAATTGTATCCGCTAAACCCTAGTGAAGATTTATTTCTCTGTCTTTATAAGCTAGAAAGGTTAAAAAAATTATGTCCAAGCGTTTGTAAGCAAAAAGAGCATTAACAATAGAAGTGTGTGCGCCAATGGACATAGTTTGGACAGGTCTGCTGACCCCAATGTCTCCTTTCAAACATAAGGTGTGTAATAGGGGGCTGTGGCTTCAAGCACATTCTTGATCAGGAAAATCAGGTGTGAAGAAGCAATGATCCCAAGAGAACATTGCCAAGGCTGCCCTAATGAATTTGGGAGCACACAGTGACCCTGACCTTCACTGGGACTTGTGCTCACGTGGATCCTAATGTTGCTGTTACTTGATTGTCAAGAACCAGAGGAATAAAAGTGATTTTGATTATCCTCTATCTTGGTCTCAGCATAGGGGCAACTGCTGTGTTTTCTCCTCTGTTTCATTCTCTGCCCTGCTCATCGCTCCATGCTGTCTGGTGAGGTCCTTGTAAGCTGCATCAGTGGAAGTGAGGATCCTTGTTGATGGGTTCTGGTTCCAAGACCCTCCACTGGTCTGGGACAAGCATTTCTTATGGGACTCACTGGCTAATGGGAGTGTTATGTTCCTGGCAAGATAATCTATACCAAACTCTCCTATTAGAAAGGAGAATAGAAAGAGTCAGTCCTCACAAATACTCAGAGCTGTGTGATAACCAACTGTAACTCAGGAGACTGATACATACCCTTGGACCCTGGACACACATTCTTGTTGTAGTGTTACGAAGTGTGTAGCTTTATAAAAAAACATACCACCATGGGGTGTGCAAATGTTCACAGCTCCCTGGCTGAAGTGTGCCAAATTCACCAAAAAGGCCCACTCTCCAATATTGTGTTAGAGATCTGCTTCTCACCTCGCATCCTTCTTCCCCCTGTGGAGCTTTCACGTGAGCAGAACATGCTCAGTGACAGACTTGTTTGAACAGCACTTGCTGCTATAGCAACAGCAGAAGCAGGGGCTGCTGGGATTCCTTCCCATAATAGAGATAGGACTGGTAGTCAGCAATAGGGGTGTGTGAAGTGGGCCCTATTCAATTTGGATTTGTATTCGGCCTGAATCAGACACAGACATGGCTTTAAAAGTTTTTTCTACATACCCTGAAGTAGCAGGAGTGGCTCCTGATTGTTGTGATGTGGGGATGCATGGAACATCCCACAGGAGTCTGGGGGGCGCTCCACCTGCTTGGCGGCAAATCTGGAAGTAGGCCAGAAGTAATTCCAGTCCACTTCTGGGTCTGCTGGGGAGGGAGAGTGAGTTGCCTCCCTGGCTCAGTGATCAGCCACAGGAGGACCCCAGGGACCCACCCCTCCAGACCTAGATGGCACCAGTCACCCAACTGGAGGGATGCAGGGTTCCCCTCTGCATGCTGCTTCTTGTCAACTTCTGAGTATGCTGCTGAGCATACTGGGGAGCCCCCCATGATCCTATGGGACACTCCATGCATCCCAGCATTGCAGCAGTCACAAGCCCATGCTACCTAGAGGTATGGAGAATAAACATTTAAAGCCGTCTGTGTCCAAATCTCTGAATCTTTCCAGATCTCTCTGAAGCAATTCAGAGGGTTCTGATTCAATTTGGAGAAATTAAAGGGTCAATGATAATAAGCTGATAGAGAATAGGTTTAGGTTAGAGATCAGAAGGCAATTTTTTAGTTAGGGTGGCCAAAATTTGGAACCAACTCCCCAGGGAGGTGGTTCTCTCCCCTAGCTTGGGCAAATTCAAGAGAAGGTTGGATGATCACCTGTCTGGGGTCTTGCGAACCCAGATTCATTCCTGCCTATGGCAGGGGGTCAGGCTAGATGATCTGTTCAGGTGCCTCCTGACCCTAGCTACTATGAAGCTATTGTGAAACTATGGGTCCTCTGATTCGATTTGGATTCAGAGATTTGGCCACCTAACTGGGCCGTATCTCCACTGAATTGAATCAGGGATTGAAGCTTTGCACAGCCCCAGTGGGCAACCAATGCAGTTTTGGCTCCTAGTCAGTTATAAGATGCAGGGACTTTTATGAACTAAAATTCTTGTCTGGCCACCCTCAGGGAATATCATCTCTTCTCTGTCCCCACTCAGTGCAGTACTTACTATTCCTTTCCAAGTAGAAGCCGGCGTCATGATACCCTCGTAAAAAGAACTCATGCAGCACCTACCGAGAAAAGATGTCAGGCTTGTAAACAATGCTTGTTGTACCCACACAGCAGACGGTAATTCTAGGGTTATATCAATTTCTGATTGCTACTCACCAGACGACTGGGTGGAAAAAGACAACAGACCATCCTTTTTAAGTTTTCTGGTGACATTTGAAATAGCTGCTGCAACATGTACACACTGAGGTAAGTGCCTGGATTATCCCTCGGGCAGATGTCATTATCAAATGCAAACCCAGACACTGTAATCATGGACCTGTGGAACGAAGCCTCTGGGTTAGTGAGGGCTCCATCAATATAGCACTGGAAAAAAAAATGACACAATACCTGTGTTAGGTAATGGCTATCAGTCATTGGCCAGCACCTCTGACAATCTCATTTTCTTTGGGTTTTGTTGGAGACCAACGCTGTTGTGCATTCCAGACAGCCATTGTCTCATCTTGCACTCTTCTGGCCTTAGGACTCCCATCCTTGGGTAGGCCTCTCAATCTCGGGTAGCCAACTAAGGTCCAGCAAGCAGTGACGTGCTTGTGCAGCTCTGCAAGTCTTCTTTCCTTCCCTGTTGCATCTTCCCCCACGTTCTCTTCCCATCTAACTGACTGTCCACCAGCTGTGTCCAAGATACCAAGGTCTCTGAGGGAGGTACTTTCCTTCTACTCTTTCTCCCTACAGGGGAACCAACTGTTTCATTTGGGCACCAAGTGTGGTGGGAGTTGGATCCCCATGGGAAAGGTCTTGGAGATGGAGGGACCTGTGGTAGCACGTGGGAGCCCGCTTGGCAGTAATTAACGAGAATCCTGACCCGTGCCCATAGACTCTTGCCTCTGCTGGAAATCGGATGAGGAAGAACTATGGGGAGGGCTTAAGGGTCAGTGTCCCGATTTGTTTATCTCTGTTGATAACAAAAGCCATTGGCAGCAGATGAGAGGTTCCCCAGGTCTCATCCAAGGATACTCACCACACCCTGGAAAGAGGGAGGGATGTACCCATTATAGACAGGAATGAAGCAGCTGCAGGTCACTGCCTGTGGGGAAAGGAAGCACAGAGAGATATAGGAACATGGTTTGGAGAGTAGCATGTGTAATTCATGAGCAGGTTAATTCTGCATGCTCCCTCCAATTTGCCAGTGATGGGTCAAGCTGACAATCCTTTGGCTTGAAACCTTCTATGTTGGGGTTGGAGCTCAGTGGGGGAAGCTCATTGGGAACCTGCTCCTGAATCATAGAATCATAGAGAATGAGGGTTGGGAGGGACCTCAGGAGGTCACATCTAGTCCACCCCCTGCTCAAAGCAAGAGCTGCCCCAACTATATCATCCCAGCCAAGGCTTTTTATGGATGGTTGTTATAAAGCTGGAAGGATGGAGATCCCACCATGTCTCTGGGCAGCCTGCCCACTGTAACCCCCAGGTCTTGGCTGCTGTTCTCCTTGGAATTTCTCTTTTACCTCTGTACTCAACTGTGATCTTGTCCCATGTGTAGGGGAACCTCATCTTATCTTGGTACTCACCTGTTGCTAATTGACTCTGGATAGGACCATGATCTGCAATCGCCTGAAGAGCTTGGTGGCAACATGGTGGGGTTACTCGTGGTGGGGTAGCTCCTATAAAATACTACAACATTGCAAGCTCTGAAGTAAGGTGAATTTAGGGTGCCTCAAACCCCTGACCCCCACTGCCTTGTGGGTACTTCTTGGTTGGAGAAAGGCTAAGGGATGACACCGTGAGAGCAACAGCTTTAATCTATTGCTCTCTGGCAGAAGTTACAACCATTGTGTCAGTTAACATTTGGGACTTGGCTTGGCCCTTGGACTCTGACTTCAAAGGGTAAAGAGGGAATAGTAGGTGTAGGGCAGCCTCCACTGTTCCATAAGCCATGGCCACTGTCCTGCTTGACACCAAAGACTGACCTGGCTACTTCCAGTGCTCAAAACATTAGTATGTCCAAAATGAGATAAACTGTCAAAGGGTCTTTGTGGATTAAGGCTTGCATTATACCTCTCATTACACCAGTATAATTCCCTTTATACCTCTGTGAAGGAGCTTCTCAAACTCTCAATTCCTTTTACTCCAGACTCAGAAAGCAGCTTTTACCTGAATGATCTCCTCCTTGGAGCTGAACTCTGATACCACAGCACTTTGGATACTTGATACTTGAGTAAGAAAAATGTGCAGCCTCCCTGAAGCCAGCTGGTGAGCATTATCTGGAAGACATTTTTCTAATGCCTTCTGTATATTCAGGATTATTTTATTATTTGGATACAGGTACCCGAGGATTGAACCCTCCATATTTTTCACAGTTTCAGTCATGTAACCAACCACTGCATCTAGAAGGAAAAAGTGACCATGCTTAGCAGACCATGCAGTCATATGGGAGCAAGTTTTGCCTTTATGTCTGTGTGTACCAAAGACAGGGAGTCTGTGATATGTGAATAAATCATTTGTATTGGAAACCACAACAGCAGTCATTGGTGTTAGGCCTGCTACATTTGGCTGCACTGGTTACTATGAAGAAGGTTCCTGGGTTAAGGGTCAGGGTGCTGCTAAGCCTGGACAGAAGATTCAGAGGTGGGGCTGGATTCATTGAGGAGCTCAGTTCCTTTGGATGGTGAGCATTTTTGAGAAGATGGCCTTGATAGTGGGTGCTGAGAGCACCTGAAGATCTGGTCCAGAGATTTTTGGACAAGCTGGTCCCTGCCCAACTATCCCTGCCTGTTTTCTACCGAGTGGGCATTGTTTACAGAGTTTATGGTAGTTCCATCCCTTTGGAGAAGCGGAGTGCAGTAGATATTGTCTTGGCTCTGAGAAGGTGGGAAACAGAAGAGCCTAGAACAAGAGCTGGAGAATGTGGCTGGTATGTAGAAATGTAGGGAGCTCAGTGTATTTGAGGTTTGGTTAGGAAGGTTAAAAAACGATTTTACCGAAGTCGGTAAGTAACAGAGCAGGGGCAAGAAACTTGACATTCTGGGGGACGATGAAGGCTTTTATTACAGCAGATGAAGTCCAATGGCTGCGTATTAAAGCAACAAAACCTATATGCCTTTGGGTTTATCAGCTGGTAGATGCCACAGGAATTAATTAACTTATTCTCCCATCTCCAACGCTACAGGATACTATTACTGTAACACTACATAGTATCGCTAGCACTATTAATGGATATCTACTATTATACATAACTAGAACTGTGGCACCTTAGTAGAAAGTGCGACCATTGCTGTTTCTAGGCTACTTGGGTTCTGTTTTCCTATTTCCTAATGAATGCTCTAGTCAGTACTCTTAGACCTGTCCATTGACTTTCCTTTAAAAAGCACAGTACAACACAGAGTAAATTCAACCAGGCATTTCTTACCTATTTCACACCCACAAGTCACTAATGTGGCTATAAGTGCCCCGGAGGATGTCCCATAGATCTTGGATGCTGATCTCAGTATCTCAGGTGCCAGTTCCTGTAGAGCTTTCATCACTTCCATTTGATAAAACATCAGGAATCCACAGCCTTTAAAAAAATAGAGAAAGGTGCGTGCTTTGCATCCTCTTCTGCCATCTTTAGTCGTGCTGTGAGTTTGTGGCAGCAGGGTACAAGCTGGCTAGGAGCGCAGGGCTTGGTGGTGCTAATCACTTTGTATCAGAGTGTAGCAGAGGCACAGAAGTGTGCTCAGGAGGTATGCTCCTGTCCTCACAACAGACTGCTGCCCTGAGTTTGGTCTGAAAATTCCCTTGAGCTGTGAATGTCCTAAAATGCCCATTGTGGGCAGGCTTAGGTGGAGTTGGGACATGTAGTGTTTGTACTTGGTTCATTTAAGCCAGGTGTAAATTCTGTTACATAGATGTTTCTTCACTCATGAATATCCCAGCCTGTATGGCGCAACCTGTGCAGTCACAGCCTCTTCTTGTTGGCAATACGGATGGCAATTCAGATCTCTTTATGGCTCTTATGGCAGAGAAGATTTCCAGGATAGGATTTTTCTAGCAAACTCTAATGGCCTGTGTCCTCATCTCCCTTGCCTTGACCTATTATTCTAGGGTGTTCAGATATAGTTTCTTGTAAGTGTGGGTGAGGGTTTCAGGTGACAATATGGGGGTTTCCTTTGCTTAAGGATTGTCTTTGAAAGCAGAGGACAGGACCCCCTCTCACCACTCGTTCAGTGCCAAGAGCTCTGGATTTAGTTGCTGGCCATGTTCACAGGGAGCTCTTCCCACTTCCTCTGCTTTTCTCTGTCCTGGATTCACTATTAGTTCTTGTGCACCATGCCGGAGTGTGAGAGTTGGGCCTTGCATACTGATTATCCCTGTGAGGGTGGATGGAATGGCTGAGTTCAATAATGTATGCGCTCATGAGGAAACTGCAAGGAGACTAGTTATAAATAATGGCTGATCATTACCAGGCAAGACTTTAAAGATGCCAGTTTCCAATGCATTCACTGCTGCTAGTCCCTTCATCTCCTTTGCTTTTACTTGTGGCATGGCATTAGGTGTTCTTGTTCAGATAGTGTTCCTTTTATTTGTGGGTGAGGGGTTAAAGTGGTGATTTGGGGGATTCACAATGTGCATGAATGGATTGATGGCCAAGGAGCCCCTCTTCTAGTCCTATGCTCTGATGTCCTTACTCAGGTCCCATTGAAATGGATGGAGTTCTACTGATGAGTGTATTGGAAGCACCCTTCCACCAGCACCGAATCCTTGCGGACACCCAAGTGACACTTTCATTACAGTGTCTGTCAGATAAATCCTTGTCTTGACTGTTGAACAGAGATGCTGAAAAATGTATGCCAAGAGGTCAACGAATTCTAGGACAGGAAGGGTCTTCTCAGCTTTGGAAATTTACAGGGCAATTCCAACCGCACCAGGTAAGACCAGTTTAGCTCCAAATGACCAAGGTTTAAACAGGTTCAGTGTGATGATAGAAAAGCAGATAAGGAAGAGAATTGCCTCTGTGACCAGTATGGTCCGGTTAAACACATTGCCTCAGCTGCAAAACCTCATGTCTGCATGGGCAGATCTGACTGTGAAAACTATTTGGAAAGATATTGGTGACAATGAAACCTGAACAGGGTAGAAATGAGAGTTGTATAAAGATGAATAACACATCTAGAAGTATGGGCAAGATAATCCCTGTGATTGTGACACAGGGAAATTTCAAAAGAGTTGTCTCTTAGGGGCAGGAACTTTCACTGAGCATTGATACAGAGCCAGACTGATTACGACAGTGGTTCTCAACCTTTTTTGTGTCAGGTCCCATTTGTAAACATTGATGGCCAGTCCTGACCCACTGCCCCCTCACCCCCCAGATCCAGCCCCACAGTGTGTGGGGCAAGGAGTGGGTGTGTGGGATGTGTCTGTGTGTGTGGGGCAGGGGGACAAGCAGCTCCAAGCAGATCCTTGCAATCTGGACTTCTGCCAGTTTGCAAGTGAAATGCCTCAGTTTCCCATGTTTTTCTCCTTTAAAGGAGAATCCATTTTTAAAGTTTGTTGATCCATTTTAAATTTTCTTTGTAACCCTTTCATATGTTCTTGTAACCCATTTTTGGGTTGCGACCCATGGGTTGAGAAACACTGGATTAGGCATTGTTCTGAAAAGGGACTGTCAGTGACACTGCAATGTACAGAGCAACACCAAAGCTCACCTCATCTCTTCCTCCTTATGAGGATGTTGGTTTTGGGGCAGGCACCCACCTGGAAGGCTACATCTTTGCCATAATTAAGAGATGGAGCTGGAGGATATATTTGGATTCATTTCAATGTCTTGGATTGGACAATTTTATCATTGGCTCTAGGGAGCTAGTGTTTTATTAATAAGATATGCTAAAACAAAGTTAGGAAAAAACAGGATTTGTTTTTCTGAAAAAAATACTTCCAACTCTGTCTTTGTTCTCATGCTTCCATGCTAAAGGTAAAAGGCACATCCTTGACTCCAGCTTGACAAATCCACTCCCTCCTACTTGCCATATTCCCTGGATCAAAGCATGGAAGCATGAGAACAATGAGAGAGTTGGAAGCATTTTTTTCAGAAAGACAAATCCTTTTTTTCCTAACTTTGTTTTATCATATCTTATTAATTGAGCCAGGGAATTTGGCAAGTAGGAGGGAGTGGATTTATCAAGCTGGTGTCAAGGATGTGCCTTTTACCTATCACTATAGAAATCCACCATAATTAAGGCAAGGTTTGAGCCTCTGGAAAGCTTCTCTTGGCAATGAGTCCATGAACCTTTCTTCAGAGTCTGGTAGCATTATTGTCAGGAGTCGTTGTCTCCTTGGAGCATGCAGTATGAACAGAGGGTGCCAGGGGCAGGAGTTTAAAGTAGGTGGGAGCACAATTCCAGTTCATAACCTGGAATTGAAGCTATGACTCGTTCACATGATATTTTCCCCTGTGCAAACCCTGCCTCATGCATGACACAGATTGAATGGATTGAATGGTACTTGTAGGTCTTGTGAGCACACCCCTCTTGACCATCTTGGCTGGCTGATGCATTGCCACATGGCAGCTCAAAGCTTGACGACCCTGGCCCTGGAAAGTGAGAAAGTGACCTTCCTCAAGTTGTGTTGTGTGCTCTGCATATCTGAGAGACCCAAGCCTGAGCAGTAAGAAATAAGTGACTCCAGGCAGAACTATCAGATCACTGGGTTCACCTTCAGGTTGCATATTGCTGCTTTTGGGCCCATGACAGAAGTGCTGACTGGCAGAAACAGTGAGTTCTGAGGACCTGGGAGAGGGACTGGTGGCAGCAGTACTTTTGGTCAAGCAAGGGCATCTTCCTTGATGTCTGTGCTGAGATGGTTGCTAACCTGTTACAGAATCCAGGGCTTTCCAGGATCAAGGTTCATTGACTCAAAAGTTTCATGAGCCATTTACTGAAAGGTGACAGTACATGAAGTGGTTTTAATGTGAAGGGATACCAGAATGTTTAGGATGAAGAGAGAGGCTGTTTTGTGTTGAATGGGACTTGGATGAAGAGAACTGAGCTTTGAGTGAGTGCATGGTCAGAGGAGGTTCAGTTTGGAGAAAGTCAATTTGAAGATGATGGAAAGGTGATTCAAGGAGAGTGGACTGTGGAGGAATGGCTGGAGCAGGAATTTTGGATGAGTGAGCAGTTAGGTGAATCATAGAAAATGAGGGTTGGGAGGGACCTCAGGAGGTCACTCCAAGTCCTACCCCCTGCTCAAAGCAGGACCAGCCTCAGCTAGATCATCCCAGCCAAAGCTTGGTCTAGCCAGGTCTTAACAACCTCCAAGGATGGAGAGTCCAACACCTCTCTGGGTACCCTGTTCCAGTGTTTTACTACCCTCCTAGTGAAAGAATTCTTCCTAATATCTAACCTAAACTTCCCTTGCTGCAACTTGAGACTTTTGCTCCTTGTGTAGTCATCTGCCATCACTGAGGACAGTCTAGCTCCATCCTTTGGTTTGATCAACCACAATGAGTATGTTGTTAGACCACTTCAGCTCTACCTCTTCTCTCAGAGTGTGGGCTGAGGTTGGAGTTGGGAAAGTTGCAGTTCTAAGTAAATGGTATAAGGCTGTTGTATAACTAGGCACAAGCTTTGGCAGATGACAGTATAGAGATGCACTATCTCACAGAGAAGCAGAAGTACTGTCTATAAAGTGAAGTAGCCAAATTGGGCTATCTACTTCACTATGTAGAGAATGAGAGCCATGCTGGGGTATTATGGTACCACAAAGGTACATCTTAAAATTTCAACCAAAAAATATAAGGGGGCTTTGATATATCTGTTTTTTAAGAACCATGCTTCAGAGGGACCAAATCAAAAGTACTTCTGCAAGCTGAACAAACTGGTGAAAAAGATTATTAAAATGGTACTGGCAATTAATGTGATCTCTAAGCATCAAGGTTCCATTGTCTCCATCTTGTCTGTGAGTCCCAACATGCCCCAAATTGGTGCAAACACTGTTATTAGATCTCCCAGAATATCTGCCAAAGAGCACTCACCAACCCTCCACAGGAAGGAAGGCTCCATCCATAGAGGCCAGGAATAAAGCAGTTGCAGATCACTGCTGAAGAAGAGGAGAAGAGTAAAGACATTTTGCAGTGAAAAAGATGGGACTGATGCTATTTTGTGCTTTGCATTCCTTGTTTCACAGACTGGGAAACTGAGGCACAGAGTGGAGGTGTTTTGGCTAAGGTCATTCAGTGGTTCAGTGGTAGAGCTAAGAAGAGGGCCTTGCCTTTGTGGCTCAGTCAGTTCTTTCTCCACTAACCAAATATCGGGGTTATGGTTCTGGACTGGCTTCATGACGAGGAACAAGTATATATGGAAAAATTCAGCTGTCCTGATAAATGCAGTTACTCTTATTACTTTTGTTCTAAAACATAACAAAAATCAAGCCTAAATGACCTCTTCCCTTGAGCAGAACTCAAAATCAGTGACTTCCTGCCTGTCTGCCACTCATGTGAGGCTAATGTGAAGCCTCTCTGAAGCCAGATGGTGACAGTTTTCTGCTAGGTTTTTGTGCAACTCCTTCAATATCTGAAGGTCATTGAAACCTGGAGTGAAGGAGCCAAGGGTTCATTTTTTGCTTTCCTTCAGCATCTTGCAAGTAACTTCTTTACAAACATATAGGGGGATAAAAAAAAAGAAAAGTAACCATTACAATCGATTCTTGAAGGTTTGATCTCTGCTTATGGGGCCCAGTCAAGTCAAAGGAAATTATGCACATGTATCTGACAGGTGGTTTGTTCTTTTGGGGCTTTCTACTTAATTCAAGGGCAGACTTGCAAGTGTTTTCTGCTTCTGGGTGATAAGCGCCCACCTTGAGACATCTTTTTCCTGTTGTAGTCTAAAACCTCCTCTGGTTTCTTTCTGGTAGTATTACACACCCAGCAAGAGACAGTCTGTGCCCCAGTTCCCATCTAAGTACCCAAGTCATCTTAGTACAGTTATATGAATCAGTTGCCCCTCCTTTGCCCTTTCTTTTCATTAATGGTCACAGGGCAGAGTCTTAGATCTGGCCATAAAGTAATACAAGTACTCTTCAGTAATGTCTTTGAGCAGAGGCAATTGAAGGTCCTCAGAAAGCTGGGTAGAGGATACTTGTGCAAACATTATAATGGGGTACAAAAGAGTGCTCTGTCCCTTTAACAGGAAACAATCTGCTCTTTTGAGAGTGCTCAGCTGCAGGGTATTTAGATCAGGAGGGTGTGACTCACTGGGAGTTTAAAACCCCAGGAGAGAAAGCAGAAAGCCTCTAAGGAGTGAGGGAACAACATGAGTAGAAGGCAAGCTATAATCAGAACAAGCTTGTTATCAAAGTGGGGCCAGGTTGCTGTGCTGGGGTTAGAGTCAAGGGGCTGTCCTGGTGCCTGAGATGTGGGGAGAGGAGTTTGGGGGCTATGGCTTGCTTGTTTTCTGCTCAAAGCCAGTGCTTTAGTTGAGGGGTTCCTCAGAGGGCAAAACCTGTCTGCAGAAGCCACCAGGCTAGGCAGCCTGCATACATGGGGGTGATTAGACTGTGCTCAGCCTTGCACAACAGTGGGAGGGATCTCAAGGTCTTTGTCCTGCTAGGATGTGGTGTCAATGGCACCAAGCATGTAGAAAGTAGCATAGTTTTTCTGCAGGAAGCAGCTGGTGGTGAATTCATGCTGACTTGGTAAGGAGGGAGCAGCCTCTGAATTCCATCTGGGAGGTTTGGGAGTCAGGTGTGACAGAGCAGGAGGTACTAGGATAGCAGGCAAATGCATCCCTTTGGGAAGTGCCTCCAAGTAGCCAAACTTGGGCGCACAGCTTGGCCCTATGATTCAGCCTGTTATCACCAATGCAAACAAACCAAGAAAGGGATGTGCTTGGATTAAATCCACTTAACCAGATTCTCCCAGAGCCCACTGCTGTCTTTCTGCTTTTGCTCTAGAAGGAGACTCCCACATCTATGAGAAATGACCCAGGCAGGCTGAGGTCAGGTGCCTGGTTTTAAATCCTTTCCTGGTGCTCTTTTATGAATTGAAGCTGGCCAGGAAGCAGGGTTGCCAGGATAAGAGACTGGATAGGCCACGGTGGGGCTGTGAACTAGCCCAAGAATCCTCAAGGCACCATAATTCATAGATTTCATAGACATTTGGGCTGGAAGGGGCCCTGGAGGATCACTGAGTCCTGCCCCAGGGGCAGGAAGTCAGCAGGGTTCATAGGATCCAAGCAAGATCCTATGATCCCTGTTGACTTCCTGCCCCTGGAGAGACAGGGAAAATGGCTGAGGACGGGTACTTGGTACCCAAAAGTTTGTCTAGCTCTCTTCCCAACTATACAGTAAAAAGATCACCTGCAAAAAAATCTTCCTCCTTGCATTGGCAAAAAAAGCATGTTGTTTTAAAGCTGCCTGGGCACTTCTTCTTGCATTCAGGGCCCTCTGTTTTTCTATCATTAGTTCAACCCACTTGCTGCAGCTACTCTCAGATCCCACCCTGCCTTCCTAGACCAGGCCAGTCCCTATAGAAGGAAGGGTCTCTGAAGCCTAGATGAAGATGAGGATTACTATTGAAAGCCAGCTCCCAACTCCTACCTAAGGACTGAATCTCCTAATTGCAGGTTAAAAGCAACCACTTTCCTTCCCAGACATGGTATGTGGTCCAAAGATGGGTTAGGAAATGTTGAAGTAAGCAGATGTAGACTAGCTGGATTACAAGCTACTTTCGTACACGTTTTGGATGTGGTACCAAGTCTTCATTGTCCGATGAGGTCATATGTTCTTGTAACCCACTTTTGGGTTGTGACCCGTGGGTTGAGAGACACTGGATTAGGGCATTGTTCTGAAAAGGGACTGTCAGTGCCACTGCAATATACAGAGCATCACCAATTCTCACCTCATCTTTTCCTCCTTGTGAGGATGTTGGTTCTAGGGCAGGCACCCACCTGGAAGGCTGCATCTTTGCCATAATTAAGAGACAGAGCTGGAGGACTAGTTGGGTTACAAGCTACTTTCATACACTCTTTGGATGTGGGCCCAAGTCTTCCTTGTCTGATGAGTTGCAGGAGTGCAGTGTGCTGTAACCTGTCCCCATGACAGGGCTGGTTTTACTCATGATTACCCTGAAGTGTTCAAGGGATACCATGACATCTACTGTGTTCTTACTGAAAAACTGGATACTTTACTCAGCAGCAATAGGTGAAAGGTCTGTCCCAAGCCTAGGCAGCCATCAGGCTGGTGTGGTTAAGGAATGCTAGTTTTTGTGACCAATGATGTGTGAGGGATTGGCATGGCTGCCCAGTATAACATCCATGCCTTTGCCTCCCAAGGCTAAAGGCCAGATAGATACCTGTTTACAGGTAGGCAGGAGGGGCCAGGGTTTGTCATGATGCCAGAGCAAGAAATTCTCATGCCTTTGGATTTGCACTTGCATGCCCTGACAAGCCATCACACTCCAAATAATACTAGAATTGCTTTAATTGTGGCAAATGATCCACCCACATCTAGTCTGACATTGCAAGATGAAGGGCCACTGTGTCTAGACCCTGGACATCAAAAGGTGGGTGTTCTACCACTTCACACAACCCCACTTGGGAGTATAATACAAGGCTTCAAACAAGGGAACATTTTAGAGCAAGGCTTGGGGACTTAAATGAAAGTATGATCCATTACCCTGGATAGATACAGAGCCAGGGTAGAGATGTATTTAACAGACAAAGTAAATCGAGAGATGCATACGTTTTCATGAGCCCAAGCTTATCTGATGAAAGCTTCTGCCTGACTTGAGACTAACATGGCTAATTACTTCTCTTGAAATGTATAGTCAGAGATGGTCACTGCCCCACTAAAGCTTGTGCGCTAAAGAGAAAGGAGAAAATGAAAATTAACCCCATTTTGGAGACTAGGCCTGACATACAGAGAAGCTGAGATGGAAGTATCTGGAGGGCTCAGGCCCACTGCACTGTTAGTATTCAGCAGGAGTTCATGCCAAACTCCCCTGAAAATCTTAGCCCCAAGAGCTACGAAAGCAGTTCATAGCAGAGCTGAGAATTCAGCCCAGTTGTCCTGATCTCAGTCCACCCTGTTAACCACAAACAATCCCTCTCCTCTGTTTTCACCAAGTACACTACATTTAGACTAAAACCAGCACCTAGACCTCCATAAAAGCTGGACTGTCAATTGAGGGAAGTGAAAGTATTGCAGCTGCAAAGAGCATGTTATGTATGACTCCAGGGGTAAAGGAGCATCACCATTTGATCTGTGACCTGTTTGTTGCATAGCTAATATATGTATTAGTTCAAACTTAACTCATATATGTGGGGGCATTTGTTACTCTTCCCTTGCACTGTGCTAATTAGTAGAGGTACCACACCCTTCATATCCCAGTAAATTGTTGGCTCCTGGTGATGCTCCAACTAATACAATGCTAATTATTTTAATGAGATGGGCTGAAGAAGCCAACACGTTCATTATTCTATATATCTCTATTGCATCTCCTCTTTAGCCTAAATTTACCCTAGTCTCTATAATTGCTGTTAATACAGAGGCACCTCCATCCATTACCTAATTTTTGGCATGTCTTCTATTTTTCCCTGATCTTCCTAAAAATGGGATTATCATTGCAGAACAAATTATTCCATATGTGGGTGAAGCATTGTACTGTCCTCATTATTTATATTCCACTCCACTCTTTTCATGTGTTAATAATGTATTGTTTGAGTACCATTTAGAAGATGTTTTCATTGACCGGTACATAATAAAGTCAGGCTCTCTTTCTGTAATGATTACAGTTAGTTTTAAGACTAACCATGTGTACAAGTAGTTTGAATAATTCCTTACTTATTATTTGTATGATTATAGTGCCCAGGACTCCAGTCAGGCATCTTCAGTGTGCTATGTTGTGTTTGGGGGCTGAATTCAGCCAACAAAACCACAACAGTTCCTTATTTTTCCTCCAATGACAGCATAGGTCTGCTCTAGCTGGGAAAGCTGTCTTGCTTAAATCAAGGAAAGACTAAATTAGGAGATACTAAATAAATAGGGATCTTCTTCAAAGACTGCTTGCAAGTTCAAGTAAACAATGTCAGCCACTTCTCCATCATCTCTTCCTACACTGAAAAGTTACGGGTAGGTTAAGAGATTAGAGGCATGGTTTTCTTTTGCAGAAGCAGTAGTGGCTAGGATGGACCATTCCAGAACCATCTAGATGTTTTAGCATTTTATTTGTAATGATCATCTGATCCAATTTGATTAACTCTGAAATAAAAGTTTTTATAAACTGTAATTCCCAGAATTGCCCCTTCACATTTTTAAAGATGGGTGTGGCATTGACTACCTGTTTCTTTGACACCCCATGATCAGCAGTCTCCCTTTTTATATTTTGTGAAAAGAGGATCTTAATCTTATGTCTAGAACATCCTCTGGGATAAAAGGTGAAGCCATCTGTGCAAATTATTTGGTAATATTCTATATAATCTCTTGTTTGCCCAGAACAAGGAACTTGGTGCAGAAGATCATGTCTTTGGGTAGTTTGTGGAGAATAGCTTCTATGCTGGATGCTCCCACCCACTTCTATCAACAAGAAATACCACTTTCTGCCCTTACAGTTTAGCATGGTGCCTGAATTTAGTAACTAGCTTCTTTTTCCTCCATTTAAAAGTGATCAGAATCGTGGGAAATAAGTCATTTGTATGAAATAGAAATAGAATATCCATCATTTATTTTTATAAATATCAGCAAATTTAGGCAGGTATTACTTGACAATTTAATTGCTGCCTATGGAAAATGGATGTTTAAATAGTTATTTGAGGGTCTCCAAGCTGGAATATATGGAAGCAAAAAAGAAACATTAAGCAGAACGTGAGATAGTCACAAAAACCTTTCATATCATAGTTCTCTTATTCAAGATTTTTCTGGCTGCTATTCTGATGTGTAATGCAAGATATGATATGCTCCCCTGTAGTCAGATATGTAAATGAATCAGGTCCTCATCTCAAGAAGAGGAATGGACATGATCTGAAGAAGAGGTTGAGGTTGATTTTACTTGAAGTGGTGCAACTGCATGGACTTCACTGGATTTATTTCTGGTTTACATCGGTGTAAATGGTGCTGTCGGTTCCAAGAACCTGTTAAGTCTTGCTACAATGCAGTTCAAGGAAGCAGCTAGTTGGTAGTGAGTATACACTCACTGAAGCCTCTGTTCAGGTGATCAGACTGGCTAGCAGCAGGAACTGCATTTCTATTGCACCCTGTTTGTCCATTAGAAGAGCTTACATCAAGCACATATTATATCTTAAATTTGCTGATTAATGATCTTTATAATTGCTGATGAAGCAAGCCCTCTGCTTATGAAAGCTAATGTTATAAACCTTGGATTTAGTTAATCTGTAACATGGGTGGGCAAAATACTGCCCACGGGCTGGATCTGGCCTGTCAATTGATTTTTATCCAGCCCATGGGTGTGGCACCATGTGGCAGGCCCTGGGCAAACTAGACTTGGGCTTCAGCCTCTGTTGGCAGGTAGCATAGGTGGCAGCTCTGGCCTTCACTGGTGCTGTGGATACAGTCAGCAGGTGCTGGCTCTGGCCTCCGCATGGGGAAGGGTGGGGGTGGCAGGCTCAAATAATCATCCACCCTGGTCTATAAAGTGCAAATATACCCTGCTTTCTGCCTGACTTCAGACTAACAGCTAACTACCACTCTCTCTTTCTTTTTAACATTGCTATGCATTTCATACCTACTGTACCAGGCTTGGCTGTGCCTACAAAATCCCAGTAAGAAGCCTTAGTTCTGCTTTAGGCCTCAGCATGAGTGAATTTTTTTCTGAGTAAGCAATGCTGTTTTAATTTGCTAGGAGCAGAGCTATTGTGCAAATTTTGTTTTTCATTATTTTAAAAGTGCAGGGTAAGTGGTTGATTACAGAAGTCATTGGATCAGTTAATTTCATGATTAGGTAACCCTTCTGCTAGGCCCTAAATGGCAATAACGTGGGCCTGGCTCAAATTTATGGGTTTCACATACATTTTTCATCTTGACTCAACACCTCACCTAGAATCCTGGGAAAATACATTTTCCCTGGGTGTTTCAAATTGAACAAGCTTCTCTCCTCGCGAGCCACAGTAAACTAAAACAGGTTTACTAAAGGAGAGGGTTGACAACCACACAACTTTTAAAAAGAAAACTTTAGCCTTTAAATAATAGCTGAACCCCAAAACAACAGCTTATCATAGGCACCACTATCAGAGTTCTTTTTCAGTTTGTGGAGGGTGAATTTGGTGGCTAGTAAGATTGGTGTAGCTGTTCTGTCTCTTTGGATACTGCAATTAAATTAACCCCTTAGAGAGAGGTGCTAGTCCTGCAGCAGGGGCTTCTTTTGGTCTGCTACAGAATACACCCAGGGGAACTTTTTCTGCCTAGCCCAGGGAGTCTTACCCAGAGCTACTGTCCAGCGGCTGTACCACTTATGCTAGCCAAAAGCTGCAGGTGCTTGGTAGGAAGGCCTGCACCAGAGGTCCATACTGCTCCTTGTTGTTGCTTTTATCTACCAGGGTTGCCATCAAAGTGACAAGTGCTTCTTACTACTGAGGTCACTGCCATTGTTCCTCACCACAGCTGGGTGTTACCCCTGGGGATTGCAAGCCCTCCTTTTTAGAGCCTGATTTGTCCAACAGCAGTGTCAGCTGTGAAATATGTGAAGGTATTGGATGGACTCATTAGAATCTAAACTAATTTTTTTGTTGTTGAATTTCCTGATTGCAACTAATGCATAGCTTTACTTAATGTTCCTAATATAGTCAGTGCTGGCCCACATGGTACCACTCTTTCCCACATCTGTGGTTGGAATCATTTAATTTTGGAATACCCCTGGTCAAATAAAATAACTGGTGATGAGGAAGGGATCCCATGAGCAGGGCATGCATTAAAGCAAGCAGAAGAATCTGCTTTAACTGTGAATACCTGAAATCAGTTGGGACTGGAATGACTATCTATACTGGAACAACTGGAGCTTATGACAACACCCTGGAAGATATAGAGCAGCTGGAGCAGTTTTTTTGAAGTAAATGAGATTCCCCCATGGAAATATGTAACTACAGTGCTGAATTTGGGAGGAAGTTTACTGTGCACTCTGCTTACCTGAGAGAAACCAGGAAGCAAATTCTTTAATAAATTAGTAATAATAATCCTAGAGCACCTGGCACTCAAGCTGTTGAACTATGCAGAAAGAACACAACCTGTTTGCTATGCAACTACTGTTCCTTCACAAGAAGTAAGGAGCAGCATAATATCCTTGGTTCTGTATTTCATGTATCTCTTGGAAAGAAAAAAAATTCAGTGTTATAGAAGGGGGATCTTTTCGAAGCATGCAGTGGGGCTGTGCACTGTAGCTGGCCTGCTACACTTCTCATTGCTTTACAGGTGTGAAGGGAGGAACTAGGTCACAGAAGAGCCTACACAGGTTCTTAACTGAGGGCTGCAAACTGCAGTCAAGGATCTTGGTACAGTAGGAAGCAACTTGGACATACATCATTCTGTTCTGCATATGGTGATATGATAGTTATAGCTGCTGGGCCAGGACAAGGCTGCAGGTTGCTGACGAAAACAAAGCGCAATAACTTTATATATGGTGTCCTATTGTGCTACTAGATATAAACATAGTGAAATCCTGGAAGAGCCCAACAGATTCAGTAGATTAGAGATAGAAAAGCAATGAAGTTTTGCATGGAGGGATGGGGCTAAGAGAAGCTACACTTTTGGGTTGAATGGGACTTAGATGAACAGGGTTGGGATTTAAATGAGTGGATAGTAAGAACTGATTAGTAGATGAGCCATTTGGCAAGATGTGTATGGAGTCCGGATTGGGAGCTCCTCCAGCCCTACACTCCTGCCAGAGGGCTCCATAAGGTTCTTTGGTCACACTGGACCTGGGCTCCAGTTGCCACATCAATCGCCCATCAATTCTCATGCCTGCCTTGGGGCATTTTATTAATACGTCCCATAACTCATACCTGGGATCCCCAGTAGTTTATCTAGTATGAAAATAGACATGTGGGTGGTCTAGCTGCTTCTCACCCCCTTCTACCATGTGTCTTCATCCATTGTCCAAGAGCTTCTCCCATCACTTCTGGCATCCTTTTATCTCTGCCCTGGGGGGTGTCCAGCCAGTCAGCATCAGGACTCACCTCCCAGCTGTGGCTCATGCCCCCTGTGGGAAGAGAGCCCATCTGAAGTGAGTCAGGGCCAGGACTCTTCTCATTTGGGCACCTGCTGAGATACTCCCAGCCAGGGCCTTTCCCTGGCAGCTGCTGTTTCTTGGTTGGGAATTCTGGTGTGCAGCATCCAGGCAGTGTCTCACAGTGCTGCGTTCAGTGCTTTGGCTGCATTGTCCCAAGCCAACGGGGCTTTTTGCCAGACCACAGATAAGGGAGAGGGGGCAAGTGGAGTGTTCTCATTTCCCAATCCCGTCACTCTGCTACACTGCTTTATTAACTTCATGAATCCATGCTAAAGAGTTTAGCAAGCTAGCAAGATTACTTCAATGCTTTTGTTAATACATCTAGCTTGTCAGCTTCTTCCAGTCCCTACGGCAAGATTAACAATGTGGTGATGATGCTTTGAAAACATAGGGAAACTGGAATTAAATTGATACATCGAAAATCATCCCTCTGATGCAGTGCACAAGTGTTACTTGTGTCTTAACTAAACAGAGCATTTCATTCTAGATCATAAACAAAGACCAGCATCTTTCCTGCCCAGAGCAGGGGGCCTAAACCCAATGATCTCATGAGGTGCCTTCCAAGCCCTAAACTTCTGTGAATCTAATGCCATAGTATTACCACTCTGCTCCTTTCTCAGCTTTTCTCTCAGGTCTGCTGTGGAGTTCACATGTTCAGACTTGTAATTCTGGTAACCTGAGCACGGTAAAATGAGGCAAGAGAGGAAAGTACATAGTTAGACAGGAAAGGCTTGCCAAAGAAGAAACTTCAAGGAAACTTTGTGCACAACTGCTGCCTGGCACACAAGCAAAGTGAGGAGGTTCCTATCATGAGGGCAGTGCAGAAAGGCATGAACAAGGAAGGAAAGAGTGAGAATAGATAAAACAGGGATCCTGACAAGAGACGGTATTACAGAAGAAGAACATTTTCAGAAACGTATTTCCAGCCCTCTAGAGACACTCTTCTGTCAACTGCTGGACCCAGTGGGCTGGGAGAAACAAATAATAGCATGGGGTTTTCCATCTTAATGTGTGAGACACTTCAAAGTAATATTACTAGTCCATGCAGGCCTTATTCATGTCTTAACCTTTGCCTGTCAACATTAAAACAGGACTAGCAAGCTCAAAAGCGAAGGGAGGCAGTGCAGCTGTCCCAATAGTTGAAGAAGGGTATTACTGTTCCAATCTCCATTGTTTCCCTTATAGGGGAAATTGGATCAGCTAGTGCATAGCACCCATACACCGAAGGTGTGCTCATATGCCTAAGAGCACTGATCTTGTCCCTTTTGCTTGGCTCGTTCCTAGCCGCGATCAATTAGGCAGAGAACGAGGGAGTGTCGGCAAGATGATTTATTTCTCTGCAGAGGGGTTACTCAGTGCCCAGAAGACAAAGCTCCCCCGAACTGAGTTCAGTAGCACCTTTTATACCAACGGGTCATACATATGCAAATATAGGTATACATAGGCATATATGTGCGTGTATCTTTGGAAATTTCCACTCACCTTGGGTTTTTGCACTTGAGGTCACAAGGTCACTACAAAACAAGCTCTAACTGGTTCAAACTGGTGGTGACCATCTTGCGCACATGTTTTCATGCACGTGGCTCCTCCACAAACCCTCATAACAACTTTTCCCTTACAATTCCCCCCTTTCAGCCTTGAGTGTAAGCTCAGTGGCTGATATTAGAGGCTGCCATTCCTGGGCATACATGACATGTCTGTTTTGCATTGTACTCAAAAACAACTTTTTTACGTAAGCAATAATACAAGATGCAAACATACACACTATAATAATCACAACAAGTATAGAGAACAAGGGGGTAAATAAGGAACTTAACCAACCACTAACAGTCCATCCTAATGAGATTAGTTAAACTGCTAAACCAATTATTGCTAGCCAAGGCTGCCCTATCAACATTTGTGGCCACAGATTTAATTTTCTGTATTTGTTGCTCGAGTGGAATAGAAACATTGGGGATAGCTATGCAGCAATAATCCTTCGACAAGTTAAGGTATTGACATAGACCACCTTCGCGGATAAGCAGGGTATCTAGGGCCAATCGATTCTGCAAAGACATCTGTGAAGCAGCCTGTAATTGCTTGTTAACTAGGCTGAAACTATCTGCAGTAGCATTGGCAAGGATTGAAACCTGTTCAGCAACTTCAGCTATTGCTACCCGAGCCTTGCTAATTCCTATGCCTCATAAAAACAACCTTTCGAATCCCCATTCTAATTTCTTTTTCACTCGTTCACCGTAAGTGAGTTGGCTTCAGGCTTCGTTAGAAAACAGAGGTATTTGTACTTCTCGGCGGTTCCTTCTCCAAAGGGTTATGGGAGGTGATATACCAGTGTATATTAACAGTGGGCAGAAGATTACAACTCCTAGAGTGCATTGGACATTACTTAAGATTGCGGGTAATACTGTTTGGAGTGTTCCATCTGTACACGTCCACAAAAATCCTGGTGGAGCTGGGGTGCTAACCTCACTACAGGGGATCGGTTTAGTTGTGTCTCTGCCTGCGTGGAGGTGCCAATTAAACTGGGATAGTCGTGATACATCTTGTCGGCCCATTGGTTAGTTTGGTTAAAACCGAGGCTACTGTTATGACAAGCTAGACCTTGTAAGTGTGTGCGTAAGGCTGGGAAATAGAAGTTGAGACTATGGTGAATCCAGGGTTCTTTTCCAGCAACCTTGACTGCCGTGTGAGTTGTCAGCAGAACCTAAAAGGGCCCATCCCAGCGTGGTGCCAAGCAGTTCTGTCATCGTTTCTCAATCCAAACCCAATCGCCGGGTTTATAAGGGTGAAGGTTAGCATCAAGGGGTGCTGGTTGTACTAGTGCCACGGACCTGTGAAGAGAACTGAGAGAATGCTGTAATGGTAAGACATAATCAGTTAGTTTTTCATGTTCCCTCAGCAGACTTACATGTGGACTTTGCCAGTCTTTATACAATGGTTTGGGGGGGTGACCAAACAACAACTCATATGGTGACAGATTGAGGGGTTTACGTGGCCTTGTCCTAAGAGCAAATAACACAATAGGCAAAGCTTCAGGCCATTTTAATTTGGTCTCGGCACAGATCTTTCCTAAAAGGGTTTTCAAGGATAGGTTTAACCTTTCTACCTGACCTGAAGATTGCGGGTGATAAGGGGTGTGAAATTGTGTTTGGAGTCCTAATACCTTATACACCTCCTGCAATATCTTTTCAGTGAAATGCGAGCCTCGATCTGACTCGATAACTTCGGGGAGTCCAAATCTTGGCACAGTATCTCTGAGGAGGGCTTTAACCAGAGCTGAGGCATCTGCTCGTGAGGCAGGGAAAGCTTCTGGCCATCCAGTGAGCTGATCACTTATTACTAGGCAATGTCTGTAATGGAGAGCTTTTGGCAAGTCTATGTAGTCAATTTGTAGTCTCTGAAATGGCAGGTAAGCCCATGGTCTCCCCCCTTTGTGAGGGCTTTTCTTTGTTGAGTGGTTGTGCGCTTGACACGTAGGGCAAGAATTTACAATTCTGGCGGTCTCTACGTAAATGCCGGGAGCAAACCAGTCATGGAGCACACTGTGTGCTAGGTTTTCTGTTCCTGAGTGGTTCAGGTGATGGACTCGTTGCGCAAGTGTACAGAGAATAGCTCGAGGGGCGATGGGGTGTCCATCAGGTACTCTCCAGATACCATCTGCTCCTTTTGCACCCTCGTATTTGGTTTTCCAGACTTGGACCTCTGCTGGCTGAAGATGCTGGTAGATGGAAGAGGGGTCAGATAAAGTGACACATAAGAGACGGGAGTCATGGTCATTGGGAACGGGCTGAATGGCCGCTGCTTTTGCTGCTGCATCAGCCATGTTATTCCTGACGGCAAATTCAGTGTTGTCTTTAGAGTGACCTAGACAGTGGACAACAGCAATTTTGTTGGGAAGCAAGACAGCATTCAGAAGATTTTTAACTTCTGTGGCATAAGCAATTAAGTGTCCATTTGAGGTGAGGAATCCTCGCTGCTTCCACAGTTGACCGATTGTATGACAAATGCCAAACGCATATCGGGAATCGGTAAAAATGGTCACTGAGCAGTTTTTGGTAAGCTCTTCGTAAAGCAATAAGTTCTGCAGCTTGAGCACTGGTACCTGGCGCAAGAGGCTTGGCTTCCCAAACCCACTGCATAGTAGCTACTGCGTACCCTGCATGCCTAATGCCCTTAATGACTGATGATGACCCATCGGTGAAGAGAACATAGTCTGGGTTAGGCAAGGGCTGCTCCTTTAGATCACTCCGGGGCTTTTTGGTGAATTCAGTTATTTTGCAGAAGTCATGATGTGGTTGTCCTTCATCTGCCTTTGGCAAAAGGGTGGCTGGGTTAAGTTGTGCGCATCACTGTATGGTGATGTTCTCAGATGTTAACAGGAGAACTTCATATTGGTTGAGCCTTTGGTTTGAGAAATGTTGAGTGTTATGTTGGAGAGGGAGGGCCTTGACTGAGTGTGGCACTCTCACGATAAGCTGATGCCCTAAAACTAGATTTTGGGCCCGCAGCACCAACGTCGCGGTGGCGGCAACGGAGCGAAAGCACGCAACAGCTCCCCGGGCAACAGGATCTAGCTGAACTGAATAGTACGCCACTGGATGAGGCCGATCTCTCCAGGGCTGTGTCAGTACTCCAGAAGCAACTCCTTTGTTTTTGTGAACTTATAGGACAAAAGGCTTAGTATAGTCAGGGAGGCCTAAAGCCGGTGCAGTCATGAGGGCATGCTTTATTTGATTAAAGGCTTGCTCTTTATCTTTAGACCAGTGAATGGGGTCCTCAGCTTCATTTGCAGTCGCTTGAACTAGAGGATGAACTATTTCTCCAAAGGCCAGGATCCAAGGTCTGCAGAATCCTGCCATGCCTAAGAGTGCGCGGATTTGCCTTTTAGTCTGGGGTCATGGAAGGTCTTGAATACTCTATGCTGTTTGAAGCTAGCATGAGGTCATCTACGTAAACAATTAAAGATACTTTATGCCCTTGGCTCGAGAGGGCAGAGGGCTCACAAGCATCTGGGTGATAGTTCTGCACACAAATCCACAACAGTATAGCAGGTTGCTGTGGCTGGGATGGTTTTATGTGAACTGTCTCTTTTTCCAAGTAAAGGAGATCTTTATGTAAAATTTGTGAAAAAGTGTGGGGGATTCCACATACCCTTGGGGTAACCGTGTCAAAGTCCCCAAGGTTCATCTTGTGGAAGAGCCCCCCCCCCGCCCCCCATGTCAATCTTCCTTTTGTTTTAACTTTAGCTTTTCTTGTTTCTGAACCTCAGGGCGCCAGTCAAAAACATAAGTGGCTAAATCGACTAGCTGGGGAAGTGTCTTGGTGTTCCAATCGGGATGGTGTTTGGTGATTATATTTCAAAATCACCACCATATCTGTTCATAGCGCTCAGGAGCTTCTGACAGTAAACACTCGGGTGTTCGGATGGTCCCTGTTTAATAGATTGGACCTTAGTCCAATCTGTTGCAGGCGCAGCAGGTTGTTAGGGCCATGCTGTTCATCATTTGGGTCCCAGTTTGGAGGGTCTAGGGGCCATGCTATATGATCGTGGCTAATGCCCCCTTCTAGAGCCCATTGATTTGCTTGATTAATAATTTCTGCTTTCTCCTCTTTGCTAAGGAGAGCATCTAGGAGTTGATTCATATCTGTTCATGTAGAATTGTGGGTATTAATTATAGTTTCTATTCTGCGCCTCACCGATTCTGGGTCATCTCTGAACTTGGGGGTGTTAGTCTGCCAGAGAACAAGGTCTTGTGGATTGAATGGAACATGAGTGTATGGATATTGAATTCTGTCTTGTGTGGACTTCGTGTGTGTGTTACCACAGGTGAGGAGCCATCGGTTAGCGCTGGGAGTTTTGGATAAAGGGTTTCACGGGAAGGTTTAGACCTCAGATTGCCTTTGCCTTTGTTGTTCGAAGACATAGGAGATGCTGGAGTTGAGAGAGGGTCAGGAACAGGGTGGGATGGCAGTCCAGTTGGATGCCACTCGTCCTCCTCAGATCGAGGGACTTTCGGAACATAAGGAGGTGGCAAAGTTTCAGAGGGGCTCTTTGGGCTGGCCTGAAGTGAAGCCAAATGTCAGGTCCTATCTTTGGAGGAGCCTATGAGGCCCTTCTTTATTTCAGTAGCAGCATTTGCCCAGACATACCAGAAATCCATCTGATGGGGATGAGGATCTTCCAGGGATCCTCTGAGGTACCTCAAAATTTCTTGGTCAGAGGAACCGAGGCTGGGCCATTGTTGGCTTGGATCCTCATAAGTATATCCAGGCCAAACGGCTGTGCACAGCTAGATCAATTTAGACTTTTTAACCTGACCTGTTCCCAGGATTTTAGTCCAATCAGAAAGGACAATTCTGAGGGGACTTCCTAGTGGGACAGGGACAGATCCTGTCTGCCTCATGTTATCTCCCTCGGCAGGGTACCCCTTTGTCTAGACTAAACCAGATACCAAGAGTTGACTTGCAGACCAGACCAGAATTGTGCCCCAAACAGGAAAGGGGACTTATCAAAAGGAAAAAATTAGGGATAGAAATCGGTTCCTCAGTGCACGAATGGAGACATAAACTGTGCCACACAGCTTTACTGGCCTGAAAGGGTCGGACGGACAACCCACTATGGTTGCCTGTGTCACCAGGGCGAGGAACCGAGGGAAGACAGGCCTAAGACTGACACACAGACAAACAGAGACACAGATAACAAGGAACCTGAGAATCACTGTACTCAGACTGACACACCACAAAACAGATAATCAATTTGGTGCCCAAGAATCACCATACTCAGGGCATATAGCTGACACTCTCACCCTTAAAAGATATGAGATCACCTTACCTCCGACTGAGGGCCTCCCGCTCCCCTGACAAGGACACTGAGGGGAAACTTACCCTCATTTGCTGGCTGGACATTGTCGCGGGGCGGTGGCACTGGTCCGGAGAGCTAGGGTCCCATCTGGGTCGCCAATTTGTAGGGGAAATTGGATCAGCTAGTGCATAGCATCCATACACCGAAGGGTGTGCTCATACGCCGAAGAGCACTGATCTCGTCCCTTTTGCTGGGCTCGTTCCTAGCTGCAATCTATTAGGCAGAGAACGAGGGAGTGTCGGCAAGATGATTTATTTCTCTGCAGAGGGGTTACTCAGTGCCCAGAAGACAAAGAGCTCCCCCAAACTGAGTTTGGTAGCACCTTTTATACCAACGGGTCATACATATGCAAATATAGGCATACATAGGTATCTATGCACGCGTATCTTTGGAAATTTCCACTCGCCTGGGTTTTTCCACTTGTGGTCACAAGGTCACTACAAAACAAGCTCTAACTGGTTCAAACTGGTGGTGACCAGCTTTGTGAATCTGCTAGCTGGCCATCTTGCGCACACGTTCTCATGCACGTGGCTCCTCCATAAACTCTCATTACAAGTTTTCTCTTACACGCTGCATTTGAAATGTTATTCATTGTGACCGAGACCCCCACAAGCCTGGTGTCATACCACCAAACCATGTATAGACAACAGGAATATTGAGTCTCAAATCAAAAGCTATCAAAAATTGGATATGTTTTCAGAAACAAAATGCTACTTTTTAGTGAAGAAACCATTGTTTCCTACTCTATCAATGATACTGTGTTACTGGAGGAAGTAATGTTAGGAGCACACTGGGCTATACCTGTAGATGGGAACTCTGTTCCCGCAGACCTCCTAGGTGAGTACGGGCAAGTCTCTCCAGTGTTCCTCAGAAACATGGAAACCTGTGACCTATCTGCTCTGAGATCTACAGACAAAAAGTTGTAAAAGAACTCATTCTTCATCTTATCAGCAGGGACCCTAGTTTTCTCTGATTAAAAAAAAACCCAAACAAAAACCCCAATTTGGGGATTAAAAAAAATAACCCAAAATCCACATTTTTATGTGATTTTTAAACTGAAAGACCACTATAGATAAAGATTAGTGGCATTTCATTTTAATCACAGAAAAATGTGGATTTTGGGTTACTTTTCCCCAGAAAGGTCTGATTTTGACAAATTGGCATTTTTTCAATAAAGAGATGCTTTGGCATGGGTATAAAATAGTGATTATTAAAGCTGACAACATTTACCTTTGAAACTTTCGACAGAAAAATGTTACATCCAATTTTGATGAAGGGGTGGGGTGGACAGAATAAATTGATTGTTGAGGCTATTCCGGCCTCAGATCCAAAATTTATTAAACACTTAAGCAATACCAGAACAAAACCCCAAACAGTTTACAAACATATCCTTACATAAGTCTTCCAAACGATGTGATGACTTGGCTGGTCAGACATTGTCACAGTATTGGGGGTAACAATCACAGCAGTTGGGTGGTTTGTTTCTCTGGCTTCCCAACTGCTTCTTTGGCTATTTTTATACATCCTTACAACTTTTATTCCCCCATATGATTGACAAGTTCCCACAGGTTATGTCACAGGCTCCACCAATTGCCCCTTTATAGCAACTATCCCTATTACTTTGTTACCCATAATCTCCCTCTCAACTTTCTTATTGGTGGATGGATATGTCATTCTTATCACCATCATCAAAATCTCTTCACTTATGTCAAGGCCTGCAGGAAAGGTAGGTTTTTGCCTAATAGTTTTTTATTTAAATATATTTGATTTCCATAGAAAATTTATATATTTAAAAACTGTATGCCTGATGACACACACATCAGCTGACACCAGATTATAGCCTTTTACTCATTTATAAATGTTTCCATGAAAAACATTTGAACAACAGGACAAATTTAGTACTTTATATGTAGCGTGAAGCATAAATACACAATGCTGTTAGTTTTTAATATCATGATTAGTACTAACAAACATTACTTGCATGTGAAAAAATCACAAGTGAATTCTGCATGCCAAATGAACATCAATAAAATAATGTTATATCATGTGATCAGCTATTGTGTATACATCACAGCTCCCAGAAAGCTTTTTCTAGTAATGTTTTAGAGGATGACTCAGGATGTACAGTCCTCTGTGTCTTCTTCTCCATGCCCACAAATATAAGAACTCTCCTCCCCCCTGAAACTTCCATTTCAGTCCTCATTAGATTTTTGCAGAATGTATTTTTTGAAGATACTTGATGTAATTCCAGAAACTCTGCAAGAAGATCTCAGCCAAGGCATGCAGCAATCCAGATAAATTCCTGTTCTCTTGGGCATCTGACTCAGGAGCAGAAACCAGAAAGGAAACACAAACAGAAACCAATAATGCAAATATTAAAACAATGGTTTATGATCTCTAAAGAAATCTGTCCAACGAAGTTAAAAGAAATGGGGCTATAACACATTTCACATTGGGCTTTGGTGATGCCTATTGCTTTTAAGTCCCCATGTAGGCCTATGGGTATCTAAATATGAATCACTTCTGGATACCTCCAGTGTCTCCCTAATGACTGTGTAGGGATCTGAGACACCCAAGCTAATCAAACAGAATCTCCTTTGGGAGTGAGAAGCCCAGTACTAGAGGAATGCAACGTCTAGGCTGCATCCTGCCCTTGGTACATCCTGCAGTTACCAAGATAAGTGTAATTCAGCTAATAAAACTAAAGAAAGAAAAGAGGATCCCTGACCTGGGAGACTGTGTTGCAGCCACTTGTGGGGAGTCTTCTTGGGTGTTCTCATTACCGTTCCATGTTCCTCTGCCCAAAGTAACAAAAAAGCACCTGAGATTTCAAAAACACTCTGATGTTCACTGTTTGACTGAGTCACATACTGCTGCAAAGCCTGAACAGATGCATAAAGATCACATTTGTGGGGGACCACAGATCACATTTGTGGAGGACCAGCGGGTAAATGATGCTAAGGGGCAATCAGCATGGGTTCATAGCAGGCAGATCCTGCCTGACTAACCTGGTTTTATTTTATAGCCGGGTCACAAAATGCTTGGATGAAGGAATAGAGATAGATGTTATTTTAAAAAGGCCTTTGAGACAGTGTCACACCCAATTCTTACACAAAGTAGTCAACTCCAAAATGAACAGGAGTCACCAGTTTGATGAGGTAATAAGTAAAGCTAACCGCACCCTTTCTTGCATAAGTAGGTGCATCACAAACAGGTCTAGGAAGGTGATGCTACCCTTGCAGCTGGAGTAGTGTCCAGTTTTGGACACTGCACTTCAGGAGGGATGTGGATGGCCTGGAGGGGGTTCAGAGGAGGGCCACTCATCTGGTTAAAGGCCTACCGAAAAGGTAGGCCTTTGTGGACCAATTGGGAGACCTGACCCTCTTCAGCCTCTGCAAGAGGAGGCTGAGAGGTGATCTTGTGGCTGCCTACAAACTCATCGGGGGGACAACAAGAAATAGGGGGTACAATGTTTACCAGGGTCCCTGTTGGGGTAACTAGAAAAAATGGCCACAAAATGGAAGAGAGCAAATTCAGATTGGACATCAGGAAAAAATTCTTTACAGTGAGGGTTGCCAAAATATGGAATAAGCTCCAAGGGAGGTGGTGCTGTCCCCTTCTTTGGAAGTGTTTAAAAGGAGATTGGACAGATACCTGGCTGGGGTCATCTGACCCCAGCACTCATTCCTGCCCAGGGCAGGGGGTTGGACTCTATGATCTAATAGGTCTAACATCTATGAAACTATAAATCAGACATGAATGGGGAAGCACAGAACTGAGCCTGGGGTTACCTGGGATCTAGTCCCAGCTGCCCTAGAGTTCATGTCAAGTCATTTAGGGTGGAAATCTATTGTCTTTTGGGTGCCTAAATGACAGTGTTTCTGCCACATTAGTGAGTTTTTTGATTCTATTACTCTGCAGTGCTCAGGCAAAAATGTATACATGTACAGTGTATGTGACCAGTAGGCTGGGCAAGTACACAGCTGTGTAAAGGTCATGAAATAGTAGTAGATGAAACCCCATGACTAATGGATGTTAGTGGCCAGAAGAGGAGGGTTCTTGCATGTTTTAACCCCAGTGGGTAAGCGGTGAGGGCACTCATCCAAGGAGCAGAAGATCTGGGGTATAAGGTATAGGATCCCTCCCCCAGGTTAGACACCTTCCAGTGCTCACCTTGAAGCCAGGCAAGAGTGGGAATATGTGGGGCCTGAAGGCAGCGAACAAGTAAGAGCATGTGTGGCTCAGTACAAGAGTTGCTGCTCTAAAAAGCAAATGTGCAACAGGCAATACTGTGCCCTGGGCAGCAATGCATCCCCTGCATGTTCTAGCTTCCTTGCTTTCTGTAACAGGTAGGGTAGAGTTTTGCTGCTGCTGGAGCGGGAAAGAGCACCTCCTGACATGCAGGTGCAGCAGCCCAAAAGCCACCTTTTCTGGTGGCAAAAAGGGAGCTGATGTCTTCCCCTGCAACAGTGAACCTTCAGTTGCTGTTCCTGCACCTCCAACCCCTTTAGGCAGTGCCCAGGGCTGGTGCCCTGCTCGCCTACACATTCCTCTTCATTCTTCCAGGACTTACGCAGATGTACATGTACCTGTAACTGCCCAGCCAGTGCACCATGTAGGCTACTAAGCAGACACCGTGTGTGCATTTATGGACACACTGCCTGGGTAATAATATATTCATAAATTGTGCAAAAGTGGGCTGGGTAAGTGGTCTTTAGGTACATAAATAGAGTTTATATTCTGCCCTCAATCTCTCTGGGCCACCATTATCCAGCTGTAAAATGGGGTTAATAATGCTCTTCTTGTCTTGACTGCAAAGACCCCACTCAAGCAAACACAGTGCATATACCATACTTTCTTGCAAACCACACACACCTTTCCCCCCAAAATCATGCCAACCCCACGCAGGGGTGCATGTCTTAGGTAGGAAGCTGTTTTCTTCACTGGAAAAGAAGCACGCCTGGAGACGCAGGTCATGTGCCATACAGCTGCCAAGGCAGCTGCTGCTTTTCTCCCCAGAAAGCTGAGAGAGGAGGGGGACACTCTATTGACACTCCCACAGCTGTAGCTATTGGCTGAGCTCTGTAGCTTGTGCCTGGAGCAGTGAGTAAGCTGCTGGTGGGAAGCTTGGGATATAGAAGCAACACTTCATCTACAGAAACTACTTCCAGTAAAGAACAGTCTTGCTCCTGCCCGTGCAAGAGTCTGGGGCCTAATCAGGTGTGACAGAGTAAGGTCGCCCATAGCTACAATAAAGCTCACACTGGCCCCACTCCCACAAGTGATAGAGTCCAAGGAAAGGGCAAGGCTCAGAAAATCCTGAGAGGGATTTCCTCTTTAGAAGTCAATCCTAGGATATGGAAACCTAAGACACTGGTGAGTGTGCATTATAGAGGCAAGGATTTTTCTGGTGTTCTCTTTTATCAGATTGATTCAATATTTTTAAGAGATGTTAGATCAGGGTTCAGGCACAAAATGCCCTTCCTCAGGTCAAAAAACTTGCCTCATATCTTTCCTGACCAATGCTCCAGCCCTGCCATGTGCACTGTATGTCACCTCTGCACAAGGCTACAGAGGGTCAACCTCTATCACAGGAGCTCTAGTTACAGGGTTTTCTGCTAAAGCTCTTGCATCTCCTGCTTTCAGCTATGAAAGTTCCTAAATAGCAACCTTAAGGATTCCAAGCAGCATTTTATTGAGCTTGTCTCCTAAGTGTCAGTGCCAGAGGGAAAGAACATAATTCATTTGCTATGCAACCTGCATGCAGCACTTACTTTTCATCTGCAAGTAGTAAACGGTATCATGGTATCCTTGGTTCCACATTTCATGTAGGTTCTGGAGAGAAAAACCATTCCAGGCTCATAAAATGGAGAGTTTTGGGGGTGTTTTTTGTAATGTGTAGAGCTTTAATAACTAGAAAGACAGTGATAGGTGACAGCATCTGAAAATACATTTTCAAGAGCCTAAAATGAGGGCTAGATTTTCTCAAAGTTGCCACTGTTTAATAATGCTCCTTTTGTCCTGACTGTATGGACTGTATGTTTCTCAAAGGGCATCATTGTTTTGGTGGTACAAGATTTTTAGCAATATAAAAGTAATGAGTGCTGTGGGCAGCCACAGGTTCAGAGACCCTTGGCTGGGGAGAGACCCCTTGGTCACAAAGCCATGCTTTCCAGGGCAATAGCTACGTACAATCACTCTATAGTATAGCTCCCCCCCCACCCCACCCCCAGCCAGCTCAGACAGCCTCCTGGGCAGCCCAAAAGCCCATTAAGTCTCAGGCTCCCCAGCAACCTGTAAAGTTCCCCATCTACAGGCAGCCATAGAGGGCAAGGATGATGGGGCCTCTGCTGCCACTGCCAAGGGACCACTCACCCTTTCAAGATCCCAATATGCCTGCAGTCCAGGAGTCCAGATCACTGTTGGGTCCTGGGATGCAGGCACACCAGGCTTTTAACCTGGCTTAGGAGCCAGATCACAGCTGACCTCTGATCTGACTCCTGGACTCTGTGGTGGGATCTTTATTAATGGTGCCTGCAACCTGGGAGCTGGTTTGCCAATTTTGGAAGTACTGGGAGGTCGCCCCTGTGCAGGTTGTCAGGGAACCAGCTGCTCTCACGCCCTCCTTTCCCTTGGAGGTGGGAGGAAAAGCAGAGCACTGTGGGATTTGGGGCACAGGGGTATTCCTCTGATAGGGGTGGACAAAATGCAGCCCGTGGGCTGCATGCAGCCCACCAGGCCATTGTATCTGGCCCACAGGGCCCCTAAAAAATTTAGAAAATTAATATTTATCTGCCCCTGGATGCCTGTCATGTGGCCCTCGATGGCTTGCCAATACTCAGTAAGCAGCCCTCTGCCTGAAATAATTGCCCGCCCCTGTTCTATGACCTCCTATCTGGCCAGATGTTGAATGTATCCTGGCATCAGGATGGCATCCAAGCCTGCCCATCTATATCTACAAGAGCAACATCACAACTCGGAGTACAGTTCTAAAGATATTACTGAACTTACACACTTCAACCTCACACACAAGTTCACTTCCTCCAGACCATGGGTATAGCTATAGGCATCAAAATGGCCCCACAATGTGCCAAACTTTTTATGGGCCACCTGGAAGAAGAATTCTTTAAGAACTGCATCAAACCCACACTATACCTAAAATATATAGATGACATCTATTATTTGGACCAAATACCTGGAATTTTTGCCTGATTTGCATCACAGATTTAACAAACATCACCCTTCCATCAGACTGTCTCTGAAATACTCCAGCACCAACATTTCCTTTTTAGACACCAGGATCAATATCCAGAATGGTGAAATACAAATCACCGTATACAAGAGACCCATGGACCAACATGCATAGCTATTGTAAAAAGAACAATTGTTACAACTTTTTACTTGGTCGAACAAAAGATATCATGTCTACCTGAAGAACCTTGTCTGCCTATGTCCTTAGACCAAGATGGCTACAACCAACAACCTATGGAAACTTTGAAATAAGAATTCAGGCCCTGCTGGCTCACTGGGCTCATCTTTCCTGTGCTTCTTTTTTCCCCAACTTATCGTTGTTATCTTGAGCTAATTGGAGCCCTCAGATAATCTGCAAAGGGTCTGATAGAAGCATGGGACATTCTTTTGAGGCAGCTCTTGAGCTGGAGTAAATTGGGCAGAGCTCCGGGAGCTGTGACTAGTCGCACCAGACACAGCTCTGTCCCTGCGACTACTTACCAGGCATAAAGGAGGAAATATGCCGTAGGAGATCCTGCACAGGTTCTCAACTGAGATCTGAAAACTGCAGTCAAGGACCTTGATAGAATAGAAAGCAGCTGGACAATCTCTTGGACATATGTCATTCTCTCCTGCAAATGGTGATACGTAAATTGTAGTTTCTGGGTCAGAGAGGGGATGCAGGCTTGTGAATCCTCCATCAATATATCTCTGAAGAAAACAAAGCACAATATATATGTTTTAGGAGGACCTCCCAATGCTGTGGTGTAGACCAGCCCATAGAGGCCCCAGTTGAGACAAGAATCCCATTGTGGTACTGGACACAGACATAGTGCGAGCCTGGAAGAACCCAGCAGATTAAATGGACAAGAGGGAAAAGCAATAGGGAAAAAGAGTGGAAGTTGTATGCTGAGGGCAACACAGCATCTTAATGGTAAATCAGTGATCCGCTGATGGTACTGCCTGTTATGGAAAAGCTGGTAGCAACGAACAGCACTTCAAGGGCTTTCCTGAGTCACAGCCTCTGACTCAGAAATATCAGGAATGTATTGCAAGGCAACAATACATTGAGGGGGTTTAGGGTGGAGATATGGGACAGAATGTTTTGGGTAGCAAGGGAGAGCTCTAGACAGCAAGAGCCCAGGAGGTGCGCATCATCCCTGTCATGTCTGGGAGTCCACATCGTGGCCCAGGATGATGCAAGCACTCTTATCCCCGCACAAAAAGCTGTCAAAGAGCTTACCACGCCTCGGAAGGAAGGAGGGATCCATCCCCAAATAACCGGAATAAAGCAGCTGCAGAGCACTGCCTACAGCCAAAGGAGAGAATAAAAGAGTAAACACATTTGTATTGAAAAAGCTGGGACTGGTCCTATTTAGGCTTCGCATTCCTCATTTCACAGACTGAGAAACTGAGCTGATAACATGGATACACAGATGAGATTTAGCTAGCTCAATGGTGATTTTTGTCACGTGGACACAGGAAAATGTAACAAGGAAACGAGAGGTGTCACATGGACAGGTGCCCACAAAGTGGAGGTACCATGGCCAAAGTAACTCAGCAGATCAGTGACAAAGCTAAGAAGAGAACCTATGTGCTCCTATAGATGTGCAGACTTGATTTATTGAGTCTGCTGGAGCACAGAAATTACCATGCTCCAGCAGCCTCCTGTGTCATGTACATCAGCATCTCTATGCTGAAAAATGGTGACGGGGCACTTTGAACTAAAGCTCCTTCAATGAGCTAAAGTACTCCGCTGTCTTTTTTCAGCGTGGAGGATGCTCATACACATGATATTTGGACACTTCTAACTAGCATTGCTCTCTAATTCAAGCACCCCCCTGCACCTTCTGGAGCACATGTAAAAATGCCCTATGATTTGTGTGGCTCCAGCTGTGCTTTTCCATGAAACCAATGCTGGGTTCATGGTTTTGCACTTGGCCCATACTAAGATCAACTAAACATGGAAAAATTCAGCCCTCCTGATAAACACACTTACTGTTCTAACTCTGGGATTTTTTTTATCACCTTTATTCCAAACTGCAAGGAAAACATAGTCTGTTTTACCTGAATGACCTCCTCCTTTGAGCAGAAGTCTGAAATCACAACTTTCTGGCCATCTGGCAGACGTGTGAGACCAATATGAAGTCTCCCTGAGGCCAGCTGGTGACAGTTTTCCGTCAGGCCTTTACGCAATCCCTTTTCCAAGAGCTTAAGGAAATGGAAACGTGGAGAGTAGGGGCCGAAGAGTGATTTCTTACTTTTTTCCATTACCTCAGAGTAAATTTCATCCACAATTTCTAAGGTAAAAAAAAAATTTCCATTATAACCAGTTCAAGTCTTGCCCTCTGCTCATGGGATCCAGTCACGTCAAAGGGAGTTGTGTGCATGTATCTGACATGTGGTTTGCTCTCCCAGGGATTTTTACTTAATCTGAGGACAGATTTACGAGTGCTTTCCAGTTCTGGGTGTCTTCATTTCCAGAAGCTCAACTTGAGACAGATCATTATAGATTACTGCTATTGCAGCAATGCCTGATGCCTTAGCCATTCTCCAGGTCCTCCAGAGTAAGGAGCTGCCCATAGCCCAAAGTTTCAGTCTGACTACACAAGACATAACATCATGTCCTTTCTGATCAAATTACCACTCCTTTGCCTCTCCTTTCATAAGCAATCATGGAGCAGTTTCTTATGTCTGGACCTGAAGTAATGCAAAAGCTATTCCTCAGTAACTTCTTTGTTTAAAATAAACCTAGTCATCTCCTTTGCCCTCGGGACCTTCTGCCTCTCTTCCCTTAGCTACGGTGAGTGGGTTGAGCTAGTCTCAGGAGCTCTCCTTTCTATGTCAGTCCCTGTAGGAGGGAGGGTCTCAAGCCTAGAAAGACATGAGGATTGCCATTGGAAGCAGCTCCCAGCAACACAACTAGTACTCACTCTGCCAGTGGCAGGCTTGGAGGCCCCTTTCCCCTAGCAGACCTGGTAGGTAGGCTGAAGATAGTGTGGTGAATGGTGGGACTTGTGGCTGGGAATCATGTTGGCCTAGGTGAAGTCAGTGTGGTAAGATGGAATTGAAGAGAAAATGTGTGAAATAAATAAAAGCCATGACACTTCGAAGTAGGCCTCCACGCTGGACAGACTATCACTACTCCCATTTGATCTTGAAAACTAAGCTGTCCCGGGCTTGGCTACTCTACAGAGGGGAAACCTGTTTCATAATCCCAGGAGCCACTGATGGGAGCCAGAAGTGCAAGTGGAGTCAGGCCCTTTGTTCTTAGCATGTCTGGGTGCTGTGTGCTGTAACTACGTGCCCCTGACATGGCTGGTTTTATTCACAATAGGTCTGATATGCTCAGAGGACACCACAATATTTAGTGCTTTCTTATGGTGAAGTTGGACAGTTTATTCAACAGAAGCAGGTGAACAGTTTGTCCCAAGCGTAGGTAGCCGTAAGGCCAGTGGAATCTCAGTTTCTGTAACCAGTGGCATGGAAAGGAGTGGTGTCTGGCTAGCATCAAATTCAGCTGCCTTTTTCCTCCTAAACCCAATGGCCAGATACTCATTTACAGCTGGCTCAGCAGGGGCAGAGAACAAGACAACTCCCGAACAAGACCTGTGGCTTTAGAGTCACACTGTCATGCCCTGATTGGTAAGCCATCACACTTCAAATGATTGGAGGTTTGCTTGAATTCACATTTATAACCTTCTTGCATCCAGCATGAAATTCCTACAAGAAGGGCCAGATGAATGCCTGGCAAAATGAGTAACATACACAGAGTACAACTAGGAATTAAACTGGTCCATCATGTCCAGACCCTGGACAGCAAAATATGGGTGTTCTAGTACTTCTCACAGTGCCACTTGGGAATATAAAACAAAGTTTCCAAAAAAAACCCCAAAAACCCACAACCAAAAAAACCAGACCAGGGGAGTACTCTTTAGATCAGGGCTTGAAGACTTAGCTGGGATCCTGACTTCATTATTGTGGATGCCATTCATACATATAATATAGGCAGAGGTGATCTCTGCCTCTAAAACCTTGTGTCCTGAATTGACAATGAGAAAATAAAGAAAGACCCCCCCCCCCCACTTCAGAGACTGTTGGTCTATAACTAGAATTCTTGGCAAACTCCTTTGAAAAACTCAGCCTGAGTAACTTGCCAAGGCCAACTCAGCCCAAGTGACAGACAGGGTGCTTATTGAGCCTGTAACTTTAAGAAGGGAAGAAACTGCTTGAGGAGCAGCCTGCAGGTGTGGCAGGGGCCAATTAGAGTCACTTGACCAAAAAGGGGGCTGGCCTTGATGCATATAAGGCCAGGGCATGAGCTGGCCAAGGAGCCTAGCCCTGAGAGCCACAGGGAGAGGAGCTCCTGGGCAACATCTGAGCTGGGGGTAAGCAACTCTGGAGGTTTGTATAAGAGACTCAAGGGAGGTACAGAGGTCCCAGATAGCCCAGAGGGGAGACAGGTTTATAGCCCATGGGTGGGGGTGGTGGGCAGGTGTTAGCAGAGCCAAGGAGCCCAGAGGTCTGTAGCCCAGGAGGGGCGGGTGTCAACAGAGTCAGGGAGCTTGAAGATCTCACTGTGCAGAAGTGGGACCAGGGTCCGGAGATGGGCCAAAGGCCATGGAGGGCTGCAGCTGGAGACTGCTGGAGCTAGGGGAGCCCAGGAGTCTTAACTGGCCTAGGAATGGGGCCAGGATCCAGGGGGCTGGTTAAAGTCTGGAGGTTACAGCTGGGTCAAAGAGTCTGTAGCCCAAGAGGGGTGAAGACTGGGGCTGGGAGCCCATAGCCCAGAAGGGCCATGTCAGCAGGAATGAGTATCATGTACTAAATTAGCCCTTAAGGCAGAGAGTGGAGACACCTGAGATCAGGAGTGTGAGATCTGATTTGGGAAGCCCTGAGGCAACCTCCCTTTTGAAAAGAAAAGAAAAGAAAAATACATTAAGGCATGGCAGAAGAGAAGGGGAGGGTGCCCAAGACATCCAGACTAGACAAGGGCAGAGGGGGCTCCAGGTGCATCATGGCCACCCCTGGAGTTGAACCCCATTACATGAGGTGGGTTGGCCAGGAAGAAGGCCATACAGGAAGGTTAGAGGAGCAGACCCATTGGCGAGTGAGGACTGGTGGTTGTATGCTTGCTCCAGCAGTGTTTTAACGGGCCTAGGAGTGGGGCCAGGGTCTAATTAAGGACTGAAGGCCAGGAGAGCCACCAGAGATGTAGGAGGTCAGGGAGCCTGCAGCCCAGGAAGGGGCTGGTGAAGGCAGTGACATCTGAATTAATGGGGGGTCTTTTAAAGGAAGAAAAGTCTGGGAGGTAAAGAAGACCCATGGGGTGAGTGTTAGAGGACAGGAGAAAGTGCAGTAACTGGAGAGGGCTTGTGAGGTGCACAAAATACAGATGCTCAGAATGGGCAGCCCTAGAGATCTGCATAGGGGACACCTAGGAAGCCCAAGAGTGGGAATCTCCTGGTCCTGGGTAAGATCTGAAACTGCACTCTTCCAAGGACTGGGTAATGTGGTGGGGCCAAATGTGGCAGGGTAGCCTCTAGAAAATACCATACATTACCATCTCCAGGAAAGGTGACTATGGGGTGTCTGAAAACTGTTTGGGTTATTCTGTGGCAGTCATGGAAGCAAAAGGATGAAAGCCCCTGGGCAAGTGTGAACTAAGGTGTGGGGGGGGTGGAGGGGGGTATGTGACAGGGATCTTAGCATGCCTGTCACTTGAAGAGGTGAAGAGGCTGCTTGAGAAGCAGGCTGCAGGTGTGGCAGGGGCCAAATGAAGAGCCACCTGGTCAGAAAGGGACTGGGCTTAAAGCATACAAGTCCAGGGCCTGAGCTGGCCAAGGAATTTGGCTACGAGAGCCACAGAGAGAGGAGCTCCTGGGAGTCATCTGAGCTGTGGATAAGCAACTCTGGAAATATTATCTGTGAGGCAGGGGTGCACTGTCGGGGTGGTTGGAGCCATGTCATTTGTTCTGAAGGCAGGGAGCAGAGACACCTGAGCTAAGAAATGTGAGATCTGACTTGGGAAGCCCTGAGGCAGCCTCTCTTTTTAAAAAAAAATAAGACAACCCCCCCCCCCCCCCCATCAAATCATGACAGGCGAGGAGAAGGAAAGGACGCCCAAAGAGAGCCATACAAGACAACGACCGAGGGGCTTCCATGGCCACCCCTGGAGTTGAACCCTGCTACACCATGGCAGAACCGAGAACTCAACTAAATAAGTTGCCTTCCTTAATCACAAAGCAATCCCCCTTTCCTCTGCTTTCACTTAGCACCTTATGTCTAGACTAAAACCAGCACCTAGGCATCCATGAAAGCAGGACTGTCAGTGAGGGGAACCTAAAGCATTGCAACTGAGGAAAACATACTGTGATACCAAAAGGAAGCAGTGTCACCATCAAATCTATTTGCTGAGAAGCTAGCACGCATGCACCCACAGATTTCAGTCAAGTTTGAATTAACATTATTTATATAACATTAATTCAAATTTGACCCAAATGTATGGGAGCATTTGTTACCATACATTCTGCAGTACGTGTGCTCTGCAGTTCTGGGTATTGGATTAAAAACTGATGTTCAGGAAAATGGACTAGATAATCTCTACTGGTCCTTCCAGTCCTATGCCTTTGATCCAGTCAGTAGTTAGACCATTCTCAGTGAAGTGCTAGAGGAAGTCACATATGACAATACACCAAACAAACTAAACCATTCATCCACCTTACCTTGGTTGCCACCACAGGCCAATACTGCAGCTGCGATTGCTCCACTTGATATTCCAAAGAATTTGGCTGCTGATCCCAGTATCTCAGGTGCTAATTCTTGCAGGGCCTGAATAACTCCTAGCTCATAACCGAGGATAAATCCACAGCCGCAAAAGCTAACAGACTGTGCAGGGGAGCCACCGCTGCCTTGATCTGCCTCATCCATTCCCACTCACAGGAGCTCAACCAGTGCATGGAGCTGATGGCAGAGGCTGGGAGGCTCTGCGCACTGCTACAAAGCACACTGCTTGCTAGGTGCTGGAGTGTGCTAAGCAATCGTACTGTCTCCAGATGTCTAGGACCATAAATGACAGCTGTGAGCAGAGCTGTGACAGGTTTTAAGGCTAGGACTTTTTATATGATACTACTTATTTAAATTACTCTATGCAGTAGTTCCAAAAACACCCAGTAAGTTAGTAAACACCAGGGCTAAAACAACCCACTCATGTAATACCCATCTACTTGGCAAGGAGTATGCTGCCATCTGTGCTTTATTTCAAAATTTACCCTAAGCTATAATTACTACAGGCAACACACCTTTCTTATTCTGATACATTCAGTATCACAGTATCTAAGTACTGCCAGCACCTTACCAGGTAGTCTTTCATTTGGCAAAAACATACAGCTGTCTCAAGCAATATGTTTGGTAACTCAAAGAAACACTCAAATTTTGCATTTCAGTGAGCTCTCCTTACAAGAAGAGTCTGGAGCCTGACCTGAACAACTCACCTGTTACCGTCTTTCTCTTTTGATGTCGGCTCTGGGATTTCTCTCTTTACTCTTAGGACAGTCTTTGGGCAGTCTCCAGAGCTTTCTGAACTCAGTGGAGAGATTCTTTTCACTATCAGCAAACGTATGAAAATGCTTGTAGTGACCAACCTTCATTCATTTTCCAATAGAAGAATATTTTGTTTCCTGGTTTGACTACCACTTAGGAGATGCTTTTACTCAGCTGGACAGAATAATGTCCTTGTCTTTTTTCTTGGTGGTTACAGTTAATTTAAAACCCAACAGTATGTATGAGCAGTTGGAATGATTTGTTATTAATATAATTGTACTAACTAATTAAGTTTTAGTACTGGTATAAATTAATCCTTTCCACAACTTTAGCTTATATAACACCACCTTTTGAGGAACACTTCTCAAAGGTTGCTTGCAAGTCCAAATAAAGGAGACCAATCCTTCTCTCTTAGCCCCTACCGCAGGGGTTACCAATGTTTTGGAGTGGGGGCCACATGGAAAGAGCTTAGCTGTGTGCCTCATAGAGCCTCATTAGGTGATCTAAGTCCTCCACTGGGCTACCTAGAGACATTGTGGAATCTCCATCCTTGGGAATTGTGGCATGCCTGTCCTTGGAAAATTTGAAGAGCTGGTTGATAGACATTTGGCTGGGATGGTCTGATCAGGGATAATTCTACCTCCAGCTCATGATGACCCTTATAGCCCTATTTTCCTATGATCCTTGTCACGGGGTCACATAGAGGCCCCGTGATTGTGAGGGTGATTGGCAGAGCTGCCAATCACCCAGGCAGCTCAGGTGCCTGGTTGCCAGG
>NW_017728934.1:1076559-1097055 GCF_001723895.1 Crocodylus porosus
AAGACCGTCCATTAGGGAAGCTGGCAGCCTCCGCATTATATATTTAAACATCAAAGTCGTGGCGGGCGAGAATTCTGAGGGTGCTACGTTACCCTAACGTGATGGTAGGCGGCGCTAGGGGGTTCACGGCCGCCCCTAGCGCCCGCTCCCTCACAATCCTACAGAAACAACCCCCTTGAGAGAAGGTTATGACAAGTGAGTATTCACCCTGGGAATATCTTCTGCTCAGGAACATAACAGAGATGGACAGAGAATATTTTTAAAGGCCATGTCTCTGAGCAAATGGCTGCATCACCAACATCCCCACAGAAAGATGACTAGGTGAAGAATCCAGAATAGGCTGCCTGGCCTCAGGACAACGACAAACTGTAGCATGTTGGGCTCCCGGGGGTGGCTGTGAATGTCCCCTGGCAGCTCTGCAACCATGCCCCACTCTGCCTTCCCTTCTCACCTTGGGTGCCTTCCCTTCTCACCCACCACACCTTGATGGAATAGTAATAGGAAGGCTGCCTATGGGCCTTTGCATGGCTCCAGTCCAACTGGACCCCCACTGGGGTTTGTCAGCACTCTACTGGTCTCTACTCCTCCCAGGCCCCTTGATGGCCTCTCCAGTCAACCATGCCCAAATTGGGGCACCTACAGGCTTAAGGGTTATTTGCATAGCTCCAGTCCTTCCCTATACCATGCCCCAAGCCTCATTGGTTTTATTGTAATGTTGATTGCCTGTTGGGCTTTGGCCTCATTAGCTGCCACCCCTTTACTCTTAGGCCTTTTGGTCTGGGCCAACTGTATCAGATCTGGCTTCAAGGCACCAGGCCTCTGGCCTCTGTTTGGTTGTGCCCCTAGCCTGCCTGGCTCTGTGGCTTCACTCTGTCTGCTCTGAATACCCCTCTGGCATGAATGGGACCTCTGTATACTGCCCTTACAGTCCCAACCCAAACCGCTGGTCTAACTTCAGCATAAACAATAAACCCCTGGACTATAATATAAACATAAAAGGGAAGCCACCCTCTGCCTGGTTAAGAGGAAGAACTTTCCCTTACCTCTCACCTAGGATAGCCTCCCAGCCCTGGGCTATATCCTAGTGTAGTGCTTCCCAAACTTTTCCTCACTGTGGCCCCTCCCTCCCAACTCACATCTGCCCATCCCTGTGACTTTATCCACTGATGTTGCCACCCCATTTGAGGTTGTAACCTACAGTTTGGGAACTGCTGTCCTAGTAAGCTCCTCTAGCCTCACCAGGAATCCATATGCAGCACCATAGTCTCTTCAAAGGCCCTGATGCCAGGAGCTCTTCATCCTGTAGCTGCCAGGGAGAGACTAGCCCAAATGTCAGGCTTATCTCCTCCCAGGGCCCTGCACCCTTTGGGTCAGCAGACTTCCTGGGCTGCCTGCAGGTGCCTGCTAACTGGCCCAAAGGAACAGAGAGTCCCAGGCTGGCACAGCAGAGATGAGATCAGACCTGGGAGATGGTGTTTAGGACCATTCAGGCTAGGAACAGAAATTCCACGTAAACCGGTATGAGTGCCCGGAAACCAGTTCAAACCTGTAACACAATAGGAGTTAAGTGCATGTGAACTGCTTTCAAAATGGCCAGAACTGGTTTCAGATAAACCTGGATGAAAGTAGCATCAGACTTAGGTGATTTAGGTTAAATCAGTCTATTGAACTTCTGTGCCAGATCCCCATGTATTGCAAAGACATGGAACTGCACCAGCAGTGAGTGTTCTTGTCTGTGGTTAAGAAATTCCTTTGTTAACCCCCCAGTCCTTGCTGTCCTTCCAGGTTCCTGAGGGGTCTGGAGAGTGCTTTAGGGGGAGTGTTGAAGGAACCAGGGCCTTGGCATTGCTGAGGGAATTGTTCCAAGCTGGCTGAAACGCAGGGGTCAACTGCCTGAGATGCATTTCTGATACATGGCCTGCATCAGAGAGATCCAGTGGTAGGGACAGTGATCGGCCAGGCCTCAAAGGTTTTAGAAGCATGTAGGAATTGCCATTTGAATGGCATCTGGCATCTGGCCAGAGGAGGCCAGGCCTGGTGAAGACAGGTGACTCATAAAGAAGTTGCACCTCATAGTGAAATGTGTATCCTCCTCTGGAAGGCCAACCTACAGAATTGAGAGTACCGTCAATGTGGGGTTTGATCCAGAACCCTGTGAAGTCTAAGGGTGTCCGGCCTTCAGATTAGGCCTAACATGATTATTATACCACTCTTTGAAAAAAAGCAGCTGTCAGATGAATAGCAAGTAGAGCAAACAGGCAAAAAGCCAGATTGGTATGAGATAATAAGCAGGGATAGGGGAGGGGGAACCCCAAGCAGTCATCTTGGGATTACCAATGACAAATGCGCAGCTTGCTTTGGCAAACCAGGAGAGGTTGCTCTCAGATTCCTGAAAAGAGGTACAGCATACAGCTCAGACTTGTTCCTGTTGCTAGATATTTAGTCATGCCATAGGATACGGTGAATCAGGGTGTACCTTGAGAGAGCTCCTGCTCAAAGGGTCTTACTAATGAGGGAAGATCTGCTATGAATTATTCCCTGTTACTTTTTCAGGGTCACAGACTACAAATCTCCTCCCACGACTGTATCCTTAATAAGGGGGTTATGTCAGAGAACCTTGTATTTTGACCTGTATATGCCTTGGATCCTTAGGCTGGAGCCAATTAAGAATCAATTATGAAAAAGGTCATATCTATTCATCAGACTGTTCATTATGCATTTGGGGCACTGATTCACTGGCTCATGCTGTACTGTATTCTCAGTGCAAACCCCTGGCCTTCTTGGGTTCTGAAATTAAATGGGAGATAAGGAATGATATCACTAACTAATTGAAAGATGGAGTCTGTACTTGGATACATACATAGTGTGACTCGCGTTTACTTTTATTCATTTAAGTTATAACTATGTTGGTGTAGGGACTATCTCATTATAGCATGTTCAAGGACCTCCAGCATGTCCCCACAGTCAAAGTACTACCGTTCTGCTTAGATTCTCATATACTTGCCATGGCAGTATCTAACACTGGGACCTGACAGCACACTTTGAGAGCACACCTGGCAGTAATGACTGATTAATGTCGCACAGATATGACGAAACAGTGTTTCCATGGATCTATGGAAAATAAATCTCACCTTCATCCAAGTTACCTTATGCTTTGGATCATAAGTAATTGCACAAAATCATGATGAAAAACTCACACCAGCTTGTGTTGGGGAGGCTGTGCCTTTCCCCCACAGGTGTGTCAGCCAGGCAGAACATCATTGTGCCCGAGTAGTTTGAACAAAGCTCATTCAGGTCATAGTGACTGTCTTACATATTTTGGGGAAATGTCATTAGCAAACTGGAGAGGAGCTAGGGGAAAACAAGGGGAAAAAACAAACAAATGACCACACACACTCAAATGTTTTAAAGTAAAGGAGGGAACATACTGACCTTAGCTCAAAGCATGTGAGCAGTCTGGGTAGAAAGGACTCCAGCTCTGTCTGATTCCAGAGGCTCCATCCCCAGCACTGTCTTGGGCTTCTGGTACATGAGCAAAATATTAAATCCATCACTGCATCATCGTACCCTAGAAATGTGGAGCTGGAAGGGACCTCAGGAGATTTGCCTTGTCCAATCCCCTGCTCAAGGCAAGATCATCCTTTTCCAAACCATCACATACAAGTGCTCATCTAACTTAGTCCTAAATGTACAGGAACAGCCCTGACATACCTGTACTCTCATTAGTTGATTTAGCCATAGGATTTTGATGTACGAATGCAGGAGCCACAGACAAACTAATATTTCCGTTGATGCCTCTTTTTTTTGGACTTTATCTATGAACAGCGTGGCTGGCCTTTGAAACTAACTTGTCTGGACTCAAACAATGAGTAGCTCATTACAAACAGCATACAATTACAGTATAGTCAGCCACAACTACTTAGAGATCATAAACCAGATCTGCAAGATTACATTATGAAAAAAAAAACCCTTAATATTTCAGATGACATTGAGCTGCATGGGGTTGCAGATGCCCTGGGGTATAGGCTGAGGATTCAGGGTGTTCTTGACAAACTGGTCTGAAATTAATCAAATGAAATTCAATTAGGACAAGTGCAAAACTTTGCTCTTAAGAGAGAACACTTGCATGAACAGATACATATAGGGGAATGACTAAGCAGGCTTCAGTATTGCAAAAAAAGATCTAAGGCTTAGAGTAGAGCATACATTGATAATGAGCCAACCATGTGCTTTTATTGTGAGACAAGCCAAAGGCATATTGGATAGGAATAACACAGAAGTGTTGCTTGGAAATCAATGAAAGCAATTCTTTTGCTTTATGTGGCACTGGTAAAGCCTCACCAGGAGTACTGTGTCCACTGCAATTCAATAAAGATACAGACAAATTCATGGAAGTCTGGAACAGAACAACAAACTTGGTGGTGGTGGTGGGCTACAGGAAAGATGGGGTTTCAGCTAACCGTTTTTTGAAATGCATTTGATTTCCATAGAAAATTATTTAATTAAAAATTGTATGCTTGACAACACAAACATTTCAGCTGAAACTACATTTTAGCCTTTGACACATTTTTAAATGTTTCAGTGAAAAACAGCAGTACAAATTAATACTTTGTATGGTGCTCTAAATTTTCAGTATCATGATTAGTGGTTATATACATGACTTCTGTGTGGCAAAAACCACAAGTGAATTCTTCCCATCAAATGAACATCAATAAAATGTTTGTTATATCATGTAATCAGCTATTGTGTATACATTGCAGCTCCCTGAAAACTTATTCTAGCAAGGTTTTAGAGGACCCAGATGCACAGCCCTAAATGTTTCCTTTTCCATACCCACCCATATAAGAACTCTCCTCCTCCTGAAACTTCCCTTTCAGTCTTTTTTAGGTTTTTGCAGACAAAATTATCTTTTTTGCAGATATTTGATGTAATTCCAGAAACTCTGCAAGAAGATCTCAGCCAAGGCATGCAGCAATCCAGATATATTCCTGTTCTCTTGGGCATCTGACTCAGCAACAGAAACCAGAAAGGAAAGAGAAAAAGAAACCAACAATGCAAATATTAAAAAAAGATTCCTGGTTGCTAAAAGATCTGTCAAAAGAAGATATCAGAAATAGGGCTATGGTCCATTTCACTTCCGGCTTTCTGAACTGGGCTTTGGTGATGCCTGTTGCTCTTAAGTCATAGGCCATCTGGGTATCTAAATATGAATCACTCCTAGACACCTCCAGTGTCTCCCCATTGACTGTGTAGGGCTCTGGGACACCTACGCTAATCAAATATAATCTCCTTTGGGAGCAAGAAGCCCAGTACTAGAGGAACGCAATGTCTAGGCTTCATCCTGTCCTTGGTACATAACTTCCTGCAGTTCCCAAGATAAGTGTAGTTCAACTAATGAAAACCACAGAAAGAAAAGAGGATCCCTGACCTGGAAGCCTGTGCTGCAGCTGCTTATGGGAAGTCTTCTTCGATGTTCTTGTTACCGTTCCATGTTCCTCTGTCAAAAGTAACAAATAAAACACCTGAGGTTTCACAAATACTTGCACAGAACTAGACAGTGACATGGATGATGCGCAAGAGAGTCTTGTCTACAGTGGCAATGTAATGTCTTCTGCTTCTTCAATCCACTGTTAACCCCAGTTGCATACTGGTGCACAGGATCAAATCAGGTATGAATCAGAGATAAATGCACAGGCACAGAACTGAACCTGGGGTTACCTGGGATCTAGTCCCAGCCCCACCCTAGAGTTCACGTTAGGTCACTTAGGGTGGAAATCTATTCCCCTTCGGGTGCCTAAATGGAAGTTTTCCTGCCACATAAGGCAGTTTTTTTATTCCATTACTCTGCTGTGCACAAGCAAACACGTGTGCATATGTATTATTATATAAGGGGGCGGGGGTGTGTGCTTGTATATTGTACATGCTTGGGAGGGTATGCAACAGCTGGGCCAGTACACAGCTGTGCGCAAGTCATGACATTTTAGGCGACAAAATCCCATGACCAATGAGTGTTAGTGTCCAGAGGAAGAGTGTCCTTGCATGTTTTAACCCCAGTGGATAAGTGGTTAGGGGCACTTGTCCCAGAAGCAGAAGATCTGGGGGATAGGATCCCTCCCCTCCCCCAGGTTAGACACCTTCCAGTGCTCACCTTGAAGCCAGGCAAGAGTGGGAATATGTGGGGCCCAGAGGCAGCGAACAAGTCAGAGCATGTGTGGCTCAATAAAAGAGTTGCTGCTCTAAAAAGCAAAGGTACAACAGGGCAACACTGTGTCCTGGGCAGCAATGCATTCCCCGCATGTTCCTGCTTTCTGCTGCAGATGGGGCGGGGCAGGGCAGGGCAGAGGTTTGCTGCTGCTGGTGGTGGTGGGGGTGACATGTAAGTGCAGGAGCCCAAAAGCCACCTTTTTCTGGTGGCAAAAAGGGAGCTGACTTCTTCCTCTGCAAGAGTGACCCTTCAGCCATTGCTCCTGCACCCCTAAACCCTTTAGGCAATGCCCTGCTTGCCCACGCATGGTTATAACTAGCACTAGGAGGCAAAGGGTCTGTGTGCTAGTCTGGACCCCCACACCTAGTGGGGCAGAAGCTTCTTTGCTGCTTTGTGGTTATACTGCCTCACTGCAAGATGTACTGCTCATGGCCAAACAAAAGACTGAAGAGGCAATAGGAAAATATCTCATCTGTCAGCTGCTAAGACCTGGGAGAACCCTCCTCATTCTTCCTGGACTCATGCTGATATACATATACATGTAGCTGCCCAGCCAGTGCGGCATGTAGGCTACTGAGCGGACATCGTTTATGTATTTATAGTCACACTGGATGGGTATTATAGAATCATAAATAATTACGCTTGGAAGGGACTTCAGGAGGTCATCTAATCCAACCCCCTGCTCAAAGGAGGACCACCCCCTTTTATATAATCCTTGCCAATGTCTTGGTTAGCTGGGTCTTACAAATAGAATAATAATAGAATCATAAATTGTGCAAAAAAAAAAAAAAAAAAAGGACTTGAATTCTGCCCTCAGTCTCTTTGGGCCTGTTATCCAGCTTTAAATGGGGTTAATAATGCTCTTTTTTCTTGACTTTATAGACCCCACTCAAGGAAACAAGTGCATATACCAAACTTTCTTGCAAACAACACACACCTATGCCCCCCAAATCCCCACCCAGTGTCTTAAGTGGGAAGCTATTTTCTTCACTGGAAAAGAAGCACGCCTGGAGACACAGGTCATGTGCCATACAACTCCCAAGACAGCTGCTGCTTTTCTCCCCAGAAAGTTGAGGGGGGAGAGCCCTGTATTGACACTCTCACAGCTGTAGCTATTGGCTGAGCTCTGTAGCTTGTGCCTGGAGCAGTGAGTGAGCTGCTGGTGGGGTATCTCGGTGAAGCCTGGGATATAGAAGCAACACTTCATCTACAGAAACTACTTCCAGTAAAGAACAGTCTTGTTCCTGCCCGTGCAAGAGTCTGGGGCCTAATCACATGTGACAGAGTAAGGTCGCCCATAGCTACAATAAAGCTCACACTGGCCCCACTCCCACAAGTGATAGAGTCCAAGGAAACGGCAAGGCTCAGAAAACCCTGAGAGGGATTTCCTCTTTAGAAATGAATCCTAGGATATGGAAACCTAAGACAGTGGTGAGTGTGCATTATAGAGGCAAGGATTTTTCCGGTGGTCTCTTTTATTGGAATGACTCGATATTTCGGCTTCAGGCACAAAATACCTTTCCTCAAGTCAAAAAGCTTGCCTCATATCTTTCCTGGCCAATGCTTCAGCCCTGCCATGTTCACTGTATGTCACCTCTGCACAAGGCCTCAGAGGATCACCACAGCTCCAGTTACAGGGTTTTCTGCTAAAGCACTTGCATCTCCTGCTTTCAGCTATGAAAGTTCCTAAATAGCAACCTTAAGGATTCCAAGCAGCATTTTATTGAGCTTGTCTCCTAAGTGTCAGTGCCAGAGGGAAAGAACATAATTCATTTGCTGTGCAGCACTTACTGTTCATTTGCAAGTAGAAAACGGTATCACGATATCCTTGTTCATATATTTTACGTGTGTTCTGGAGAGGAAAACCATTCCAAGGTCATAAAATAGGGATTTTTTTTGCAATGTACAGAGCTTTAATAACTAGAATGACTGTGATAGGTGACTGCATCTGAAGAGACACATTTTCAAGGGCCTAAAATGAGGGCTAGACTTTCTCAAAGCTGCCTCTGGACACATTGTTTTGGTAGTACAAGATTTCTAGCGGTACAAAAGTAATAAGCGCTGTGGGCGCTCAGCCACAGGTTCAGAGGGACCCCTCGGTCACAAGGGCATGCTTTGCAGCAGTGGGGCATTAGGGGGCTGCTTCATAGCTCTCCCCACCCTGAGTCAGCCCAGATGGGCTCGCAGGCAGCCTGAACACCCAGCTAGTGTCAGGCACCCCAGCAACGTGTACAGTTCCCCATCTGCAGGGCAGCCATAGATGGCGAAGATGATGGGGCCTCTGCTGCCACTGCCAAGAAACCACTCACCTTTTCAAGGTCCCAGTATGCCTGCAGTCCAGGAGCCCAGACCACTGTTGGCTCCTGGGATGCAGGCACACCAGGATCATAACCTGGCTTGGGAGCCAGATCGCAGTTGACTTCTGATCTGACTCCTGAGCTCCATGGTGGGATCTTTATTAGTGATGCAACCTGGGTGCTGGTTTGCCAGTCTGGAAATCCTGGGAGCTCGCCCCTGTGCAGGCTGTCCCTTGGAAAGGGAGGAAAAGTAGAGCACCGTGGGATCAGGGCATGGGGGTACTTCTAAGATCCCCTACCTAGCCACATCTGTCCTGGCATGACAAAGGACTTGCTGTTTTAAATAGCCATTCCTTTGTAGCCGATATTGCCTTTTTGGGGCCTTCTTTTCTGTGTTTCTTTTTTTACATATCATTGTTACCTTGAGCTAATTGGAGCCCTCAGATAATCTGCAAAGGGTCTGATAGAAGCATGGGACATTCTTTTGAGGCAGCTCTTGAGCTGGAGTAAATTGGGCAGAGCTCCAGGAGCTGTGGCTAGTCGCACCAGACACAGCTCTATCCCTAAGACTACTTACCAGGCATAAATGAGGAAATATGCCGTAGGAGATCCTGCACAGGTTCTCAGCTGAGATCTGAAAACTGCAGTCAAGGACCTTGATAGAGTAGAAAGCAACTGGACAATCTCTTGGACATATGTCATTCTCCCCTGCAAATGGCGATACGTAGATTGTAGTTTCTGGGTCAGAGAAAAGTTGCAGGCTTGTGAATCCTCCATCAATATATCTCTGAGGAAAACAAAGCACAATATATATGTTTTAGGAGGACCAATCCATAGAGGCCCCAGTTGAAACCAAAGTCCCATTGTGCTACTGAAAAAAGTGAGTGCCTGGATGAGCCCAAGAGTTTAAATAGATACAATGGAGAAAAGCAATAGGGGAAAAGAGTGGGAGTCACTTGCCCAGGGCAACACAGCATCTTAATGGTAAATCAGTGAGCCTCTGCCTGTACATCCTGTTATAGAAAACTGGTAGCAATGAACAGCACCTTAGGGATTTCCCAAATTACAGCCACTGACTCAGAAATATCATCAGGAATGTATTGCAAGGCAACAATACATTGAGGGGGTTTAGGGTGGAGATATGGACCACAATGTTTTGGGTAGCAAGGGTCTAAGCAGCAAGAGGCCAGGAAGTACACATCATCGCCATCATGTCTGGGAGTCCACAACATGGCCCAGGTTGGTGCAAACACTCTTATTGCCACCCCTACCCATATAATAGCTTGCAAAGAGCGTACCATGCCTCGGAAGGAAGGGGGGATCCATCCACATACACAAGGAATAAAGCAGCTGCAGAGCACTGCCTACAGCCAAAGGAGAGAATAAAAGAGTAAACACATTTGTAGTGAAAAAGATGGGACTGGTCCTATTTAGTGCGTTGCATTCCTCAGTTTTACAGACTAGGAAACTGAGGCACAGTGGTGGTACCTTGGACAACATCACTCAGCAGATCAATGACCAAACTTAGAAGAGAAACTATGATTCTTTTGGCCGCATCTGTGCTTTTCCATGAAACCAATGCTGGGTTCGTGGTTTTGCACTTGGCCCATTCTAAGATCAACTAAACATGGAAAAATTCAGCCTCCTGATAAGCACACTTACTGTTCTAACTCTGGGATTTTTATCACCTTTATTCCAAACTGCAAGGAAAACAAAGTCTGCTTTACCTGAATGACCTCCTCCTTTGAGTAGAAGTCTGAAATTACAACTTTCTGGCCATCTGGTAGACGTGTGAGACCAATATGAAGCCTCCCTGAGGCCAGCTGGTGACAGTTTTCTTTTAAGCTTTTGTACAACCCCTTTTCCAAGAGCTTAAGGAAATTGGAACCTGAAGAGAAGGAGCCGAGGAGTGATTTTTTACTTTTCTCCAGTACTCCATAGTAAACTTCATCCACAGTTTCTAGGGTAAAAAAAAAAAGACGTAATCATTACAAACAAGTCTTCAAGTCTTGACCACTGCTAATGGGGCCCTGTCAAATCAAAGGGAGTTGGATGCCTGTATCTCACAGGTTGTTTGTTCTCTCAGGGATTTCTACTTAATCCAATTCAGCTTGTTATTACCAGTGCAAACAAACCCCAGGAAAGGGATGAGAGGGAAAGCTGAGACCAGGTGCTTGGGCTCTGTTGTCTTTCAGATGCTTCTTTGAGGGTCCAAGCTGGCCAAGAATAAGGGGAACCTTGAGAGGAGACTAAATAGGGCATGGAGGGGCTGTGGGTCCTGGCCAGGTAGCCTGAGGGCAGCTTAATCACGGGGCAGGGGAGAGAGGAAAATGTCATTTGAAATAGAAACATGCTGTTTGTTTTTAAAGATGCTTGGCCATCTACTTTCACACTCTGGGCCTTCTGCCTCTCTTCCCTTAGCTACAGTAAGTGGATTGAACCAGTCTCAGCAGCTCTCCTTTCTCTGTCAGTCCTTGCAGGATGGAGCATCTCAAGCCTAGAAAAGCCATGAGGATTGCTATTGGAAGCAGCTCCCAGTACCAAACTCAGTGCTGACTCAGCCAGTGGCAGGCTTGGAGGCCCTGTTCCCTTAGCAGGCTTGGTAGGCTGGCGGAAGAGAGTGTGGGGTATACTGGGGCTTGTGGCCGGGAATCATTTTGGCTTAGGTAAAGTCACTGTGGTGAGATGGAATTGGAGAGAAAATGTGTGAAACAGATAAAAGCCATGACACTTAGAAACAGGCCTTCAGGCTGGACAGACTATCGCTACTCCCATTTGATCTTGAAAACTAAGCTGTCTGGTGTGTGGCTACTATGCAGAGAAGAGACTCGTTTCATAATCCCAGGAGCCACTGATGGGAGCCAGAAGTGCAAGCAGAGTCAGGCCCTTTGTTCTTAGCATGTCTGGGTGCTGTGTGCTATAACTACGTGCCCCTGACATGGCTGGTTTTACTCACAATAGGCCTGAAATGCTCAGGGGATACCACAATTTTTAGTGCTTTCTTACAGCAAGGCTGGACAGTTTATTCAACAGAAATAGGTGAACAGCCTGTCCCAAGCATAGGTAGCCATAAGGCCAGTGGAATCTCAGTTTCTGTGAACGGGCATGGAAGGGAGTGGTGTCTGGCTAGTATCAAATCCAGCTGCCTTGGCCTCCTAAACCCTGGTGCAGACAGAAGTGACAATTTGCACCCAATGGGTCACAGAAAGCAGTTTATATCTGTGACTAAACACAAGTGCATGGAGACAGTTTAAAAAATAGCTGATGGGGTGAAAATCTGATCCCTCATTTGCACGAGGTATCAGATAAGGGTATTTCCAAATGTAGCATGTTTTGTAACTTGTCTGCAAAGCTCAGGTGAGGCTCTGTTTCCCCCAGCACCACCTGGGATAACAAGGAATAATGGCCACAAGTTGATTGAGAGCAGGTTCAGGCTTGATATCAGGAGGCATTAATTTACGGTTAGGGCTGCCAGGCTCTGCAATGGGATCCTAAGGGAAGTGGTGCTCTCCCCTGTCTTGGGGGTCTTTAAGAGGTGGTTGGATAGCTATCTGGCTGGGGTATTATGATCCCAGCACTTGTTCGTGCCCAGGGCAGGGGGGTCAGACTTGATGATCTGTTCGGGTCCCTTCTGACCCTAGAAACTATGAAACTGATTTCAGTTGGGGGGGGGAGGGGTTTAGGTGTTTTAGAGCCCTCCCAAAGTGGGGGTGGGGAGTGGGCTCCAATTCACCCACCCTTCAGCACCAGCTGGGGAGTCCCAAGAAAAGCTCCCTCCACTGTCTTTCCTTCCTCTCATTCTGAAAACAGTAGCACTGGCAGAGGGGAATAGCTGTTGCTATGGGCAGCTGGCTGCAGGCTCCCAGCCAGCAGCTAGATCCCCCTTGCCCCTGTAACCAACAGTGAACTTCTGTTTGGTCTAGGGTACTGTTGTAACTTAGAACACTTTGCAAAAATCATTCCGAGTTGCAGCTTGGAGCTGCACTTCTGTCTGCACCAATGGGTGGAAGCTCATTTACAGCGGGCTCAGAAGGGGGCAGAGTTTGGCATGACTCCCGAAAAAGACCTGTGGCTTTAGAGTCACATTGCTGTGCCCTGATTGGTCAGCCATCCCACCCCAAATGACCAGAGGGCTGCTTGAACTCTAGTTTATAACCTTTCCGCATCCAGCCTGAAATTCTAAGATGAAGGGCCTGATTAACATTGGGCTAACCTTGACCAATATACATGGAGTTCAACCAGGGATGAAACTGGTCCAGACCCTGGATAGCAAAATATGGCTGTTCCACTAGTTCCCACAGTACCACTTGGGAATATAAAACAAAGCTTTCCAAAAAGAAAGAAAATAAGATGGGGGTGGGAGGAACGGACAGATAGTTTTTAGATCGGGGCTTGAAGACTCAGCTGAAATCCTGACTCCGCTATTTTGGATGCTGTTCAGACATACAGGCAGAGAGGGTCTCTGCCCGTAAAACTCTGTGGTCTGAACTGACAAGGAGGGGAAGCTAAAGAAGCATTGCAGCATAGGAAAACCGACTGTGATAACAAAAAAAGAGCACAAGGTCACCTTCAGAACTATTTGCTGAGTAGCTAATACATTACACACACACACACACACACGCACACACCATTAATTCAAACTTGATTCAAATGTATGGGAGCATTTGTTACCATGCATTCTGCAGTACGTGCGCTCTGCAGTTATGGTTATTGGATTAAAAACATGTTCAGGAAAATGGACTAGATAATCTCTACTGGTCCTTCCAGTCCTATGCCTTTGATCCAGTCAGTAGTCAGACCATTCTCAGTGAAGTGCTAGAGGAAGTCACATATGACAATACACCAGACAAACTAAACCATTCATCCACCTTACCTTGGTTGCCACCACAGGCCAATACTGCAGCTGCGATTGCTCCACTTGATGTTCCAAAGAATTTGGCTGCTGATCCCAGTATCTCAGGTGCTAATTCCTGCAGGGCCTGAATAACTCCCAGCTCATAACCGAGGAGAAATGCACAGCCACAAAAGCTAACAGACTGTGCAGGGGAGCCACCGCTGCCTTGATCTGCCTCATCCATTCCCACTCACAGGAGCTCAACCAGTGCATGGAGCTGATGGCAGAGGCTGGGAGGCTCTGCGCACTGCTACACAGCACACTTCTTGCTAGCTGCTTGAGTTTGCTAAGCAATTGTACTGTCTCCAAATCTCTAAGACAATGAATGATAGTTGTGAGCAGAGCTGTGACAGAGTTCAAGGCTGGTACTTTTATATGATGTTACGTATTTAAAATACTCTATGCAGTAGTTCCAAAAACACCCAGTAAGTTAGTAAACACCAGGGCTAAAACAACCCACTCATGTAATACCCATCTACTTGGCAAGTAGTATGCTGCCATCTGTGCTTTATTTCAAAATTTACCCTAAGCTGTAATTACTACAGGCAACACACCTTTCTTATTCTTGTTAAGAATTGCATAATCTATGTACTGACAGCATCTTAACAGGCAATCTTTCAGTTGGCAAAAATATACGTCTGCTTCAAGCAAAAAGGCTTGGTAACTTAATGAAAGACTTAAGCTCAGTGAGCTCTCTTTCCAATGAGAGTCTGGAGCATTACCCAAATAATTCACTCATCATCATCTTTTTTCTCTTTTGATGTCAGCTCTGGGATTTTTCTCTTTGTTCTTAGGACAGTCTTTGGGCAGTCTCCAAAGCTTTCTGAACTCAGTGGAGAGATTCTTTTTACCACCAGCAATAGTATGAAAATGTTTATAGTGACCAACCTTCATTCATGATTTCTGTATATTTTGATCTCGTGTCCTCATCTCCTGTCTAACCCGAGCCACTCTAATCTCTACAACTGGGCTTAATAGAGAAGCCCCTCCAAATCTTGGCTCATTTCTGTCATACTTCTATTTCCCCTTGATCTTCCTGGAAATGGGATGGTGAATATAATACAGATTATTCCAGGTGTAGATGCAGTTTTATGACGTACTTAGTACTCACTTTCCCATTCCATTATTCCCATAGGATAATATTTTGTTTCCTGGTTTAACTACTAGTTAGATGTTTATACTGAGCTGGACAGAATAATGTCCTTGTCTTTTCTCTTAGTGGCTATAGCTAATTTAAAACTCAAGAGTTTGTATGAGCAGCTGGAATGATACATTATCAATATACTACCCAGGACACCGGTCAGGTATATTCAGCATGTGTCACCTAGCATTTGTGGCATGAATTCAGCCAACAAAACCATGACAGTTTATCATGGGGCAAGAGATAAAGAATCAAATCTGCTCCAGCTTGGAAGGTTATCCTGGTTAAATCAGGAAATGATTAAATATACCAGTTCAGCTAGTAGTGATTATTTATTTAAACATGTATTTAAAAGCTACCACCCCTGCATGTTTCATCCAATTCAGACAAAAAACAACAAAGTTATAGATATTTCATTGGTTCCCCATTATACCCTATGGTCAGATCTCCAAAGCAGCTCTGAAGCAGTTCAGAAACTCTGAACCGCTTCAGAAAGCCTAACGAAGCCAGCGCTTTTGATCTGGACGTGATAAGCTTCAGACTCTGAAGCTTCTCTGGATCCGAAGCATGGTCCAAAGCCTCGCACAGCCCTATTAGTCCATCACAGAATCATAGACTCCTAGAAAAGTGAGACTGGAAGGGACCTCAGGAGGTCACCTTGTCCAACCCCTTGCTCAAGGCAAGAGTGTCCTTCTCCAAACCATCACATGCAAGTGCTTATCTAACCTAGTCCTAACTGTAAAGGAACAGCCCTGACACACTTATATTCTCATTGGCTGATTTTATCCATAGGATTTTGGCATATGAATGCAGGAGCCACAGATAAGCTAAACTTTCTACTTTAGGTTTTAAACGTAGTGGCTGATACAGCATGAATAGAAAGAAGTGTTAGTCCTGGTCCCTGCGGGCAGGTTGTAGAACTGTCTGGATAGCATCTTCCTCAGTAGGAGAGAAACTGAGATGGCAGAACAGGAATCAAGCTTGTAACTGGCTCTTTGAATTCACTCTTTTTCCTAATTGGAGTAGTCATAATGACTGTACTGGTGTGAGGTTCTACTTAAGTTGGCAGTAGTGCTAGAGCTAACACTTGTTCCATAAAGAAAAACTTTTATGGAACCAATTTAGAGGTGAGAAACCTCTAAACTGGCTCCCCAGTTTAGAGGTGAGAAACCTGAAGCCCAGAGGGGAACAGTGACTTTAGCTGTGAGACCTAGGTCGTCAGGGGTGTAGCTCACACCAGAATCTGTCTGCTGGTGCCCTGTCTAGCAGGTCACATTGCCTCAGCTACGAATGGAAACAAGACTGTTTGCACATTGCCAGTAAAGTACAGCAGCAACACAGTGCAATAAAGAACTCCTGGTGTTTTTCTTCCATTCTCATTCTAGTGAGACAATGTTAGGAACTGCATTGTATGCTTTGGTACAAGTATCTGGACAGAATTGGGATTGCCAGGCTGATCTTAACCTTCAAGATATTTGCCTTTAATAATAAATCCTCCCACACATCCTCCTACAGGCACTGAATTGTAGCTGTTTCCTTCCTACCGATGACGCATCCCTCCCTTTTTCTGAGGCATGCCAAGTGCCCTGTGGCTGATACTCCAAGGGAACACTCTTTCTAATCTCACTTCAACAGCCTTGTGGGGCAAAGCAACTCCTGCAGCGAGTGTATTGTTTATATTGGTTGTTAAACTGAAAGTCTGCCCATCAGCCCTCTTCGACTATAGCTAAACCTGCACAAATTCTTAACTTTCACAGCTGCATCAGCTACTTCCAAAGCACCTTCCAGCTGTTAGTCAAGACAGTCCCTTGGCTAGATGTCAATTTTCTTTTTGGCCTTTGAAACCAGCTTGTCTGATCTCAAACAGTAAACCATTCTGAACACCATATAATTACAAGATAGTAAACCACAACCATTTAGAAGTCATAAACCAGGTCCCACAACATTGTATTACAAAAAAAATCAGCTGGAGTTCTTTATTAAATTTCAGATGACACTTCACTGCATGGAATTGCAGATGTGCTGAGGATTAAGGATAACCTTGATAAACTGCCCTGAAATTTAATCAAATTAAATTTAATTAAGATCAAGTCTTCGCATTTGTCATAAGAGGGAACAATTACATGAACAGATGCATAGGGGGGAATGACTAAGTAGGCTGCAGTATTGTGAAAAAGATTTAGGCTAAGGACACAAGTTACACATAAACCGGTTTAAATGATAAGAAACTACTTTAAACCTGTAACAGAAGTTCAGTGCACATAAACCAGGTTTGGCCATTTTGAAAGCAGTTTAAGACAAACCTGGTTGGATGTACTATCAGATTTAACTGATTAACGTTAAACCAGTTTATGAAACTTCTGTCCCAGATGCCCTCCTGACTCAAGTTAACTCACAGTCCTCCAGCATCCCAGGATTCTGTGCAGCCCTGAGCTGTGCTGTCTGCTCCAGCACAGCAGGGATGGCCCCATCCCCACCTGTCACAGAGTTGAGGCACTAAAGCCACTGCTCCCTGCCTGTGCCTATCAGCCCAGCAGGATGGGGGGCAGAGAAGCAGACACCTAGGCTCTCCTAGCCCTGGTCTGTACAATGCAAGAGGAGGAAAAGCCCCGGCAGCCCTGCCACCTCCCTAGCCATCTATCCCCAAGCAGCAAGGAGTAGGGGAGAATGCATCCCCTACCCTGCCATGCTGCAGGGAAGCAAAAAAGCTCTGCAGTGGGGGCTTCTCCACCCTCCTTGGGCACATCTGGCTAGGAGGACTGGTGCTGGGCTGGGAGGTAGGATGTGTTTCCCCCCACCTGAGGTGGATGGCTGGCGGACAGGGTGGGGCTGAGTCCCTGGACTGTGGGGGTAAAGGGGCAGGAGCAAGAAGTCCCCCTTCCTCCCAGCCAGGCAATCCCCAGCCAAGGAGAAGGGGGCTGGTACCAGGCTGGGGAGACTGTCTGCTGGCTCTCCCCTCCCTGTGGCTAAGAGCAGGTGGGGGTGTGCATTCAGCAGCCGTAAGCAGCAAGGCCATGAGGGGTGGTACATGCGAGTGTCCCCAGGTTCCTGGCCTGGGCCATGGCAAGCTTCTGCCCATCTTGGCAACCTGAACACTGAATGTATTTTTGTTTTGGTCATGGTCTAGAAAGTTGTGCTGTAGTGTCCCAATTGCAAATCTTACTATGAACTTGTTTAGATGCTAGTGCAGTGCCAGTAACACGCATGACTCCTATCTATTTTCTCATGGCAGTGTAAGCCTCAACCTGTGCTTGAAAACATTTTTGTTGTTGCCTTCGAGTGTCGTTTTTACAAAAGAAACTGAATGCCAATCTATGCTGAAGTGTCTGAGACTGCAAACACCATGAAAAATTGCTTTTACAAGATACCCTATTATCTTTAGTATCTAACTGCATAATTCCATGTTAAATATGTCAAGTGAGACTTTCAGAGCTTTTTATTTCTCCTTTTAAACACTCAGCCAACTTGCTTCTCCCAGTCCCCACACCAACTCTGACAATATAGTTATGTTTTCAGTCCATAACCTCACCACACAGAGCAAACTGGAAAACCACGGCGAAAGAAGAATTAAGTTTTTAGCTCAAAAACCTATACCTCCAATGCAGTGCATGGGTGTTAAGTGCATCTTCTCATTAAAAAGAGACGCCCATTTTTACAATGCAAGATAGGAGTATAGCCCAGGAGACCTGGTTTTCAAGCACTAACTCCAAGTACTGATATTTTCAAAGCAGCCTGAAGGAGTCCAATAGTCAAGCTTTCAAGCAAATTCAGTGGGAAGTGGGCATCTCCTCCTCCAATTCTTTTTGCAAATCCCAGCCAGGTTGTCTATATTTAACAGGTAAAAATCAACACGGCTCTAGTTTTTACTATTTTTATTGTTTTTTCCCCAGAACAAAGTGATTAATCAAAAAGGCCAAATCCCATGTCCTCATCAGACTCTTCAGATTCTTCCTTCTTCTCTTCCTCTTTCTTCTCCTCTGTAAGTGTTAAAGAAAAATGTAAATTTTGATTTTAAATATCAAGCATTTTTATGTCTACTGCCCACAGAGCCAGGGGGAGAAGAATGGGATTTACAACCCTTCCCAGGAATGCACCAAATTATGGCAATCACATTTAAACTTTATGAAAGGAAACTTTAGGATTAGCTCCTGAATATAAGGTGTCTTGCACCATTTGAAAGCAGTTTTCAGAAGTACCCAAGCAACTTAAGATGCATAAAACCCACTTACGTTTAATGGTAGAACTAGGCCCAAATTATTTCTGCATGTTATAAAAAGTGCAACCCTTAGTTGAAGTGTAATGCTAAAAGTAATACACAAAGAAACAAGAATACTGCTGAGATTTTCCCAAACCTAATCTTGATTTGAACATTTAAGTAATCCTTTAGAATATCTGCACCGTGTCAATTTTCTTTATCTTCCACATTTAAAAGAAGAATAGCTCTCACAGAAATTATGCTTGCTAAGAAAAGTTCGGGGCTCAGGCTTCAGAGATCAGCTGGAAACCAGCAGATGCCAGGAAGATCCTCTACTTTTTAGAGTATTGGATTTTGTTTTTAGATGCAAGATACCTAGCATGGCCACTGTCACAGAAATGCAGTCCTCAACATTCATAGTAGGCTCACTGAATTAATGACCACATCCATTCTAGGAGGTGGAAGGGTAAACCAATTACTGGTGTTAGCAGCAGAACTAATGAGGTCAATTCCCCAAGTGCAAGAACAATGGGTCACCAGGAAATACATGAATTTGGTTAACAAGACATAAGCAATGCCCTTACAGCAATGGCAAAAAGCTAGCGCTAAGTCCCTCATGGAAATGGATATCCAATTTAGCTACAGGTGTTTTAACGGTGGGAACTGTAATACTGAACTGGTCCATAATGCAGCAAATCAAGAAATCTTCCAGCAACAATACACAGTCTGCATGAATTCCCCTGCCTTAAAAAACCCTACCTGCAGGTGCAGCTCCACCACCAGCCGGGGCAGCAGGGGCTGCAGGGACAGCACCACCCGCTGGAACAGAGGTTAATTTGGAGAGGCCTGTAAAATATGAGACGCCGGTAAATAAAACCATGTTTGTTTCATACCAAGACTCCAGTCGTGCAGAACATGCTTTAATGGAGGTAACACCTGGATAAAGTCACTAGAAGCCAAACCCTTGACACAAGGGTCTGATTTGTGTCTACACTGGGTCTGAGAAATGCCATGCTCAGAGTGAATGGTGAGCTGATAGTTAGTATTCCAGCATGAACCTGACCTTCACTCTATATGCCCATGGTGACCAATTCAGGCAACTTGCCCAAAGATGCCCCTTTTGTTATTGAATATGGGAAGAAACTGCAACCATCCTCACTTTAAGCAGCAGCATCCTGAAGAGATTTACAGATTTAAATCTGCAACACTACACCTTGATCCAACTAGTCAGGCTGAGTAAATTCTCCATCGCTTAAGACTGTTTAAATCAGGACTAGTCATTCTGAGTGACTTATTCCAAATCAGCTGCTAGCTATTGGGTTTGCTCAAGGAACCACCAATTTTTGTGACACAGGAGGTCAGACTAGATCTTCTAAACAAACCCTTTTTGCCTTAAATGAATGAAGCTCAACATTTCTAGTCTGACAGCCATGCCTCTAATAAAGTGGTTATTTGAAACACAGATTTCAAAGTGGTATCATAGTCAAGAGACAAAGCAGACTATATTCAACATCTTCATTAGTGACCTGGACAAGGGTGTGGAGAGTACCCTGTTCAAGTTCGCTGATGACACCAAGCTGTGGGGTAAAGTGAATACACTGGCAGGCAGGGACCGCATCCAGGCAGACTTGGATAGATTAGAGAAGTGGGCAGATCAGAACAGGATGCAGTTCAACAAGGGTCAAATGGGTCGCCAACTGGTTGGAGGGCCGCACCCAGAGGGTGGTAGTGGATGGGTTCTTCTCGACCTGGAAGGACGTGGGC
>NW_017728934.1:1097155-1163114 GCF_001723895.1 Crocodylus porosus
GATGATCTGTCTAGGTCCCTTCCCACTCACTGATTCTATGAAATTATGAAACTATGGCTTTGAGAAATGAGAGTGTGAGTCTTGGTTAATTATGCTTATTAACATATATAGGAACTGAAAGTGTACTTGCAATGAAAACTTAAAATTCAATTTTTCTTGAAGCCATTATATCAGTACAATCAAGTGTACTTACGAATGCAACACAGAACTAAATCTGAAAGGAATTTAATGGACTTTTAGTGAGCAATCAACTTGTAGTGAGCTTCAATATCCTATAAATGTCAGCCAGATTTGACAGCTGGAGAAACTGATGCAGGAGGATTATGACTTGTGCAAGGCTACAGACAGTTTCACAGACTATTAGGATTCATAAATTCCTGAATATCAATCCCATGCTCAGACTGGACCAGACCATTTCATTTAAGTTCTACCAGTTTTGAACAAGCAATGATTTTCATGGTAGGAAGAATGAATGGAATGCTAGCATTTTCCATTACAGATACACATTTAAATTTGAAACAAAAGCATGTCAGTTTTATGGTGGGGACAGCTACTGACAGAAGCAAAGGGTAATATCAAAATTATATTGGCCATATCACTTCATAACAGTCATAACAAGAATATATGTTTGGGTATTAAGGTTCACTGTTGTCATGAGGCATGTGCTTTTCCCATGTAAAACAATGAAATATTTACATTTCCCCTTCAAATAAACTTAAGTCCAATAAATTTAACCTTCCAACAAAAATAGTCTTCCCTTTTCCACAAGAATCTAAACACTTTACTGTCAAACCATCTCTTTAACACTGGGTTTGAATTCTTGAGATACTGAAACACAGTAGATTAAGCTGGTAGCTGGTAACCAGTGACCTGCCTGCAGAAACTGCTCTGCAGTCTCTAGTTTTCCTGGCACTGTTTTGTTTAAATAAATATGAAACTCAGCACTGCAGTCCTTGACCTATCTAGAGAAATGCAAAAGAGATTTTTCTGTCCACTTCCATCTCACCAGCATGATCTTAAAACTATTTTTACCTGAGTTGATAACATCATCGACATCTTTGCCACTCAGTTCACCGATGACCTTTATTATGAGAGAGAAAGACAGAAAGAGGTTAAAAGGTTCATCCTGGAATTTTGGCTGTTTGGTGTATTTAGCTTCCTGACACTGGCAATTTCCAGTCTGTGTATTAATCAGCAATGGGATGTGCGAGAGAGAAAAAGAAAATCAGCTGGAACACAGAGGGGAACAGGAGAAAGAATTGAGTTTATAAGCTAAATGGGTTTAGGGACAAAACTTTAATAGAGCTAATTCTAAGAGCAACATTAGCACATCTCAGTAGAACTCAAAACATTGCCCTAAAACATCTGGCATATGAACTGAATTCTTTACAACATTAGGATGGGAATATAAGCATAAACTGACAACCCAGCTGTATTTAGTGCCAAAAGCACACAATTAAAAACAAGCTATTATTTTTTTAAAAACTAAATATCTTGGATAAGAAATTATTTAAGAACACTTTAGCATAATAGATTCTAAAAACAGCAGTCGAAAAAAAAATTTTGGAGTGATACCTCTAAGTTTGGTTATACAGTACTAAACACTTTCACTTAATTTGGTTTCTTAAAATAGTGCAATACCAGTGTCAATGAAAATACTAAAGATGATGATCCAAAAAGTGAATTATTTTGTTTACAGATCTTCCAAAACATCCAACAAGAATAAGTTCCTCTCAACTATTCCAAAATACAAGGGGGAAGAGAAACGAGCACATAAACACCCCAAACAAACCTTGTTGACACGTTCATCATCTGCATCAATACCAACACTGTTGAGGATCTTTTTGATGTTCTTAGCTGTGGGGCTGTCATTCCCACCCAGGACAGCAAGCAGGTAAGCGGCCACGTAACGCATTCTAAAATAAGAAACACAGAGGAAAGAACAAAAAAAGACTGCTTTGGATTTACGCAACTGTTGTTTTGGAAGGGCTCCCATAGCACATTAGAACCTGAAGTACATTAAGCAGAATACAAACAATCACACCTCAACATATTGTTGGCTCTTGCTCAGCTTACAGAATGCTGTACCCACCAGCTGCTTTTCTCCAGTACAGCAGTGTAGTTGGTCTTTCCTTGTCCGTGTGCACAACACTGTTCTATTCTAAACTGCAAGACTTTGCACTTGCCCTTGTTAAATTTAATCCTACTGATTTTGGACCACTTCTCCTAGCCCTACCCTCCCAACTCCATTCAACTTGATGTCATCTACACATTTGCTAAGTGTGCTCTCAATCCTATACTTCACTTGCCTGTTCATGCAAAATTATCCTTGCTTTCTTTCAACTATAAGCAAAAGGCTAGCATTAAGAGTGCATACAGTTGCAGTGCAATAGTAGGATTTCTAACCACTGCGTCAACTGCTCACTTAAATTCTACACGCTGGTTAACTCTTATTTGAGAAGTGTTTTCAACCCACTACAAAAGTTGAAAAGATGCAATGGATGTCACTGTACAAATACCCCATGTCACTTTATACCTGTCCAGAGAAGGCCAAATATTGGCCATGGATGATGTAAAAGTCAAAGATTGTGCCTTTAACTACATTCCCTGTATTACACAACCATGTATGTGGCGAACTCAGGGCATGTGGACTAGGTGGAGACCCACAACATGCTCAGCATCTGCAAAGAGCAGCTCAGTAATGACCACAGTAGGATCGTAGGAAAGTCAAGCTGGCCTATTTGCTGCACTCACAGAATGTAAGCCTAGGCCTAAACAAATAACTATAAGACCCCCTCTTAAGAAAGGAGACCACTGAGGAAGATAACTGATTGCATGCAACAAATAAAAAACAACAACAGAAAAGGGAGTAAGGTCACAGGATCAAAACAAGGGATCCAGAACGGGAGCCTGAGCAGAGTGCACTGGTCAGCACCCACTGCTCCCCAGGTCAAGGGAGCCTGTGGATGCTGTTCAGTGAAACTCTGCCCAGAGACACAAGTGGAGGAGTGAGAGAGAGAGGAAGAGAGCCTCAAGCTCACCTGGGTTCCCCCAGCCAGACCTATTCGACACATATTGGGAATATGGGCTTTAGGAGCAACAGTTAGCCCCATCCTATTAATAGAGAAGGCTACTGGTTACATTTCAACTGAATTTGTGGGGGAAAAAAAGATAAAACAGGGATGGGAGTGAGGGTCAGAGGTTTAAATGGGGGGTGGGGGGAGGGGAAGAGCAGAGCACACCCATCCCCTGGCTGAAGCCTCCTTCCTAGTTGGGTGTATTGTGAGTTTGGCGCAGGCAAGGAAACTCAAGCTGGACAGAACTTTGTGACATGATCTTGCCCAGCCCCCTGCTCAAGGCAGGATCATCACTGAGTAAAACAGACTAGCCAGAGGGATCGGGGGGTGAAAACAAAAAGCCAGCAACAGCTTGAACAAGGACATGAACCCTGGAATGTCTGATGCTCCACAACCAAGCTACCCCCAGGGCTCAGGCGACACCTACTGCTGGGTGGGGAAGGAGTTGGTCTGATGTGCTGGTTACACTTCTCTCTGCACCTTTTCCATTACGTACTCCCCGTCCAAGACCTTACTGAGCCCGAAGGCTACCTGATCAACCTTCTTCTGGCCGGAGCCAACCTGGCCATCTATCTGAACAGAAAGGAGGCTGTGGCAGGGGAACCTCTAGAGCAGCAGCTCCCAAATTCTGACAGATTGTGCACCACGCATTTAAAATGCTACAGCCTTAAATACCACCAGCAAATTTTGCCATATAAAACTAATTATAATAAATCTGTTAACCCATACCACTGACAGGTTGTCTGCGTATCACTGGTGGTACCTGTACCAGACTGGGAATCGCTGCCCTAGGGACTATGGAGCCATTTTCCCATTCCTGGTCTGTCCATGTCTCTAAGCAGTGTCCACCGGCTCCTTGGAGGTATCCGAGGGCCAGCAAGCGCTGTCTGCTCCATGTCCCCCTCTCTGTACTCACTTTGAACCAGACCTTCACTCCTGTCGCTGTTTTGTCTTTTATTCACCCTAAAGTGATCAGGGACGTGCCTTACCCACCCCTCCTTATTCAGGCTCAATTCAGCAGGCACCAGCCTGTTCCAGCGGCACCTCCAAGGCCTCCTTGAAACCCTGGGGGGTGCTCCTAGCCCCTGACACCTGCCCCTCCTGCAAGCCAGCAGAAGGGGCTGCAACCCCCATGCCGTCTGCTCCACCGTCTCCTGGCGTGCAACTCCCGCCCGGCACTGCTTTCTTCACGCTCCAGCACAAAATATTAAATGATCGCACCGGGAGCTCCAAATTCACCAATTTGCTGAACAGCTGGCACTTGCAAGCATTCAAACAGGCATGCAGCCACGTTCCAGTGAAATGGAGATGAAGTTGGGAGCCGACCACTTAGTTGAGGTAAGCAGCAGAAGGTCCCTAAGCCATCGATGAAACCTATAGGGACACACTGGCAGCAAACCCTAACGACACCCTGAGCGTGACTTAGGTTTGGCACATGCCACGTCCCCTCTCCCCCTCCCAAAACGATGGCACATTTGTGGGCACTGTTCCCATGATTGATCCCACATCGTGCACGGGTGGAAACCACCGCGCACATGAGGTGATCCTCAAGGCCTAGCAGCGCTGCTCGCCTGGGCCTGGGCCCGGGCCCGGGGACCCGCCTCCCTCCCCTGCCCCCTGCCCCCCTTCCCCTGCCGTGCCGGCGAGGCGGGGGAGGGTGCGGGAGGGGAAGCCCAGCCCGCCCCGCTCACTTTAAGCCCGGGACGGACACGAAACGCGTTGCACGCTCGTTCTGCGCGGCGCTGCCGGAAGGAGGTCACCACGGGGTCGTCCGGGCTCTACGCAGGGGCCGGAAGTACGGGTCAGAGGGCGGGGTGGAGTCAAGGGTCACCGCTCCTTCCCCTCTGTCTCTTTTCCTTTTCTTTCCCTAGCAACGCCCCCCGCCCCCTCCAGCGGTATCGAATGATATCATGAAACCGTTGATGATTTTTATGCAAACCGTTGATGAGGCTATGGAAACCGTTCCGCTGGCGCGCAGGCGCAGAGTGCGGAAGCGGAGGGCGCCATCTTGGGAAAGGGAAAGGGAAAGGGCGAGGTCGGGGGGTTAACCCTGTCATGGCCGGGCGAGGGAGGACGATACACCCCGAGGCCGGCCATGTGCACGTGCTGGGAGGACTCTGAGAAATGCTCTCGTCTTATCCTGAGGCAGGAGCCAGCCCCGCACAGGCCCCAGAGAAATGCCAACTGGGTGGTTTCGGTCGGCTTCCACCTCACCAGCATGATCTTAAAATTTAAAAAAATAAAAATAAAAAATCCCAGTTGATCACATCATGGGCATTTTTGCTACTGAGTTCACCAATGACCTTTATTCTGAGAGAAAAAGGGGGTTAAAAAGGTTCGTCCTGCAATTTGGCTGTTCGGTGTTTTTAGTTTCCGGATGCCGGCGAGTCCCAGTCTGCGCGTTCATCGGCATCAGGACGCACATGCGAGGAAAGACCGAGAAAATCAGCAGGAGCACGGAGACGAATGGGAGAGAGACCTGAGTTTATCGGCTCCGCGGGTTTAGGGGCACAACTTTGCTAAGAGCAACATTAGCCCAACGTTTCTCTGAGATCTCAATAGCACTCAAAGCACAACTCTAAAATATCTGCTATATGAAGCAAATTCTTTATGACGTTAGGACGGGAATATAAGCATAACTGACCAGCCAGCTGTATTTCGTGCCAAAAGCACAGAATAATTGAGAACAAGCCTTTTTCTTTTTAAAATCTAAGTATCTTGGATAATAAATTGTTTAAAGACGCTTTTAGCATCGTAGATTCTAAACACAGCCGTTTGAAAAAAATTTCGGAGCAATGCCAGCAAAGTCTGGTTATGTAGCACCAGAGCTAATGCTAAGAGCAACATTAGCACAACATTCATCCAGGGCCAGTGCCTCAGAGACTTGTTTTAATGCAAAGCTGAATGATGCGACTTGTGAGAAGCATCCCAGCACACACTGCAGGTGTACCTGTGGACCGGGGACATGCAATTCTTACTGAAATGCAGGCCTACCTGTGTACTGGGGTCACTGCAGTTCTTACTGAAATGCAGCTGTTTCGTGATGAAATGCAGCTGTACCTTACACAACAGAAGGGAAGCTGAAGCCACAGGGCGAGTTCCAGATGTTGACCAGGACTCCCAGAGAAATATTTGTGCCAGGAGGGCTGTTAAAGGTTTAGTGGCTAGGAATAGTAACCATTTGGTCATACACAGATCTTTGCTTTCACAGCACGAGTTGCTTAGCCATCAACGTGGATGAAAAGGGGTTGAATCACTCCACTGCTTCCCTGTAGGAGTTGACTTTAATTTATCCATCTGAGCACTAACCCAGCCTGATGCCATCTAGCCTTATAAGAGACCGTAAGATCACACCCTGAGATGGCACAGCTTCAGGATGAATGCTGTCTTAATTGTGGGGTCCAAGACCTCCTATTCAGCCTTTAATTGTTATATCTTCAAAGGAAGTGTTAAAGTCTTCCTACAGAGAAGATGGTTGAGCTTTCCTCCTATCCACTGCCGCAGTGTTTGTCAAATAAACGCAGATCCCACTGGACAATATCCGAAATCGTGCAGCTGGTTTTCTGATGAAGAGCAGTGTTATGGTGCCATCTGGCGGAGGAAGCCTTGTTTCAAGTGCTGAATTACAACACTTATAACCTGATTGGAAGAGGGTCTAAGTATCAGTGCCCACAGCTCCAGGAAAATACCCTGGCAGTCCATAGAAGCTTTTAGAGAAAGAGAAGAGCAGTATTAGGAAGGGAATAGAGAATCCTATGGAAAATATTCCTGTGCCTTCATACGTATTAATGATTATGACGATCGTTGCCATCTCTTATTTCTAAGTTATATGAGATAATCGATGTCTTTCCGTTATATATCATGAAAACTATTCAAAATCTTTTTTTTGCTAGGATCATTTCAACCTTGTGGGATAAAGCACCAAATTCATTTTAAGGAACAGTCCTGCTTGGCTCTGAGGGATTGACCAGATGAGGCTTAATATGTAGTGCTTGCATCTGTAATCTGTGCCATCTAAAAGGTAATACTTGTGCTTCAGGGCATTGCATACATGCACCTGACTTACCAGACAGGGTCAGTGTTGCACTGACATTGTAAAGCGAAAGGTTCTTTAATGTAGCACTCTCTGGATTTGCTTAATAATTGATGGGACTAGTAACTGCCATAACCAAGAAGTATTAAACATGCCACACACTCTAGTAAAGCTTCAGCATCCATCACAAATTGATAACGGAGGAGAAGGATAATGTGATTACTAGGCACTGCATATGTACAATGTTTGTCCAGACTGTCATCTGAGAAGTATTATTCTTAGGTAAGCAGCATGTACTTATGTCTGGAAATCCACATCCAGTGATTTGCTCTATGACCTGGGGTAAGTTGCTATCTGCCTTTGTTTCCTTATCCATAAAACAGGACGTACATGTGCCACACAGATAGTTTCTGTGGATTAATGAGTTAATGTCTGCACAAGGATTTGGAGCATGTCACCATCTGGACCACCTGGATCAGTTTTCCACTTGTAAAATGGGGATGATAATCTTTCCTTATGTCAGAGGAGTGTCATGAGAGTAAGCGTGTTAACGACTGTAAGGTGTCCTGTTACTATGGTAATAGGTGCCAGATAAGTGCCTACATAGATGACTGTTAATTCCTGAAGAGTATGGAAACGAGGGCTGAGTAATTATTTTCCTGAGATGCTCATAAACAAGAATAATTACAATTTCTTTTCTACCACTGGACTATAAGGGAACAGGCCAGTTTCCAACTACAAAGCACTTTCTCTTCTTCAAAGAAAAGAAATTGTGTAAGGTTGTGTAAGGTTTTCTTTCCATGCAGAAATAATGCTGTTTTGGTGACTGTCAAGGGTAGTACAGCTTAATGTAGCCAAGGACACATTTGAGAAGCAGTGCTGCCCTGTGGGTAACATAGTGGAATGAAAAACAGGAGACCCATATGCCTTCCTCATTCTGGGTGTGATCTTGGGCCAACTATTTCCCTTCCAGCCCTTGTCCGTCATGTCTATTTAAATACACAGCAGTAAGCGTTTAGAGGAGGGACTGTCTCTTACCATGTATGTACAGGGCCCAGTACAAAGGAAGGCTAATTGCAGCTGAGGCCTCCTCATCTATTGAAATACAAATCATAGTATTTAAGGGCCTTCATCTCATTCTGTCACACTAGAGACCAGCAGTTAAGCTTAGTAGATGGCTCAGGAGTGGCCTCAAGTGGCTTAGAGGGCTTTTGAGCTGCTGCCCTGGGACACAAACTCAGGTTCTTAGCCTTGGGTAGGGGCTGGCAACCTTTTCAAGCCACCAGCTGGCTCCAGTCTTAGTACAGGCTTCAGTGGTGTGTCAGCAGCAAGGGGGGATTTGCCTGTGCCCATCCTGGGGCTAGGCATCTGGGAACTGCAGTGGTGCTGCTGTTGCATGTACTAGCCCCTGTACCCTGGCTGGGTTGCGTACAGGGGGGAGCTGTACACAACCCAGAGGGTTGTCTGAATGGAAGAGAGCTCCCCTCTTCCATTCAGAGAGGAGCTGTGCCAAGGTTGTGCAGCTGGGAATTGCATGCCACTGCTGTTCCAAGCCCTGCCGCTCGCCAGCTGCAATGCGGGTGCAGCTTTCAGCCAGTGGGAAGCTGTGCTGTGGCCAGGTAGCTAGGAGTTGCATCTGCATTGTTGCTGCCTACCCCTGCCCTGGCTGCAGCAGGGCACAGCTGGATGCTGCCCAATCCTGGCTCAGTTCCCCACTGGCTCGAAGCGGTGCCCAGGCTGTAGCCTGGAAGTGGGGGCCAGGGTGGAGCAGTGGCAATACAGGCCCAGCTTCCAGGTATGGGCAGGGTCAAGTCCTTCTGGATCTGTGGGCCAGATCCAGTGGTTCAGCAGACTGATTCTAGCCCACAGGCCGTATGCTTCTGGCCCCTGGCCTTGGGCCTTGTAGTCTGCTATGCTTCTATTCTACCTAATTGGCAGTTTCTGGTGCTGAGGCAAGTGGGAGGGTCTTATTTTTTTGAGGTGGTGCCCATGTTGGGAGGGGGTTCTTGTGAGTGAACCCTCCTAGGTCCTGATCTCTGCAAGCCCTAGCTCTCTCTATGCATGCTTACTAATGCAACTGCAAGGATTGCTGGCTGCCATTGGCTCAATTTGGGCTGTTCCTTAGGTTAGACAAAGCTTAAAGACCAAGCTGTGGCATCCTTTTTCTCATGTGAGTAACTGTATTGAGGAGATCTTATGTGGGTAGCCATACTGAGGAGAGTGGCTCCAAAAACAATGCATATTGAAAGCTAGAAAACCTCCCCAGGCAATGTATTGGCTGCAGCATGCGAGAGCGCAGGCAGGCATGCTGGTGTAGGCGGTGAGCTCATTACTGATTTATAGGGGTATTTCCCATGCCATGCATGCACATTCCTAGTTCCTGTTGGCGCTCTGGGGAGCTGTGGGCCCAGGCTGATAACTAGACGAGGATTGCAGACAAATGGCAGAAAACAGACCTGAGAGAGCCTTGTAGCTTTGTGCTTAAAAAAATGCACATCTCCAATAAACAGTGCTAGTGACAGAGTAGAGGGTACAGCCTGGTTTGCTTCTAGGACCTGATCCTGGTTTTGCTGAAATGAATGGCACAGCTCTTTTTCTAGGATATAAAGGGTGATTCTGTGGGTAACATATTGGTATCTCAGGAAATCTGGATTCACTTTCAAATTCTACCAGAGGCTGTCTATATGGCTTCTCTGAACTAGTCCTTTCACAACATCTGATGAAATGAGCTTCAGCCCATGAAAGCTTGTGACAGACAGACAGACAGACACACACACACACACACACACAGACACACACACACACGTTTAGTTTGGTTAGTCTATCTGGCCCAAATGTACCCTGCTTTCTCTTGACCAGATTAGCAGTGGACCTCATGTTGATGAGACTGACATACTCTGCCCATCTGAATCTGCTGACCTATGCCAGAGCCACACACAGTTTCTGTCTGCTGGCAGGAGGGCTTGTATTTGCTCTCTATTTGTGCAAACACATACAGATACACTTCTACCCTGGGGTCCTTCATCATTGTTTCAAAAACAGCTACTTGAGGCCTGAGCCTGTCCCACAACATTTACAAAGCCTCACTTGGTTTCTGGCTACCATTTCTAGATGTACAGTTGGTCAAACAAGTTGTTAGATTTCAAAAGAGAAATTGTGTGTAGTTCTTTGGCCTGTGCTAGGTAAGAGGTACCATTAGCTGACCATAACTGTCCCTTCTGGCATTACAACCTATGCATCTTTGAAACCTGCTTAGATCCAAATTGCCCTGGATGAGATGTTTAGTTTACCTAGCACAGTGATGCTCAAATATGGTACCAGGGCACTCTAGGGTACCATCAAACCCTTTGAAAGGTTCAGAGAGGTGCGAGGAGATAAGCATATAAGCTGAGAGCAGATAAGTACAGGCTCAGGCTTAGATTTATCCCTGCCTGCATATGCACTGCTATGTATGCTAGTTGTTGAAATTGGGTGCCACTCAATTCACAGATGATATGGAAGGGTCTCTCAAGTCCAGTGAGGGGGTGCCTCAAATCCAAAAAAGGTTGAGAACAACTGCTCTAACATTTTTATATATATTCTGTATGGTTACATTTTCCCCAGGGCACAGGGTGGGTGCCTTTGAATTGTAACAAAACTTAATTTGATAGATTTAAGTCATAAATATAGGGGAGATCCAGGGATTTGTCTTTCAATGGGATTTGGGTGCCTTTCTCCCTTTTGTGCTTTTGAAAATCTCCCCATATTTAATAAAAGACTTGAGTCTCTTCGGAAGAAAGTTGCTTTCAAGCAGCAACAGATGGCAGTGGACTTGGGATCTGGCCTGTAATGTGAGATGATAAATACTAGGGTAGGTGGCGCACACAGTGTTTGCGGATTGGGTTGCCTGGAGGTAATATGGTAGGTGTTCAGGCCTTTGACAATCCAGTCACTTCTTTATATGCTTAAAGATGGATTTAGCAACTAAATTTGAGCACCTTGCTACTGAGTGAGAAGATCTGATTGTACAGATTTTTATGCCTTTCAGACTTCAGTGGGGGTTTCCAGGAGCATCTGCTACTTGACTTGATCACTGTGGGTGTGTCTACATATGATGCTTTAATGTGCATTAGCCTACGTTAATGTGTATTAATGCCACATGCATGTCTTTACTGTGCATTAAAAATGGCAAATTTAGACTATTCACGCCTAAATTTGATAGCTGTAAATGCAAGTATCAAATTTAGGCACAAATAGTTAAAGCACATTAATGAATGTGTAGACACATTCAAGCGCATTAATGCTGTGTGTGTTGACTGACTTGGGACTAACATTAGTCCCAACTCGGTCCACACAGTGTTAATGCGCTTTAACGTCTGCGTGTGTAGATGCCTGTCTAAATCTGCTTAATGTACATTAAGCTAATGCACATTACATTTAGGCACACTTAAATGCATGTGTAGACACACTCTGTGTTGTAGCCTAAGTTTGAAAATGTTGGCTGGCATAAACACATTTGAGAATGTCAAGAGACATTTTTAATTTAAATTCTCCCCAAACTAACCTAGCAAATCTGTGAGAGAATCAGCTGCGGGAGGACTCCTAACTTAAAACATTAAGAGCACACTAGAAAGGGTTTTTGTTGCAGTCATGAATGCTGATGTATTCAGAGATCTGGATTTCTGCAAGATCTTCACAAGAGGGCAGAAAATACCTGTGGGAAACGCAAGATATAGCTTTCTGACCCTGACAGGGGCTTTCAGATGGAAAATTCTTGAGAACATTTTGGTTTCCTATCACGCAAAAATGTATTTCAGGATTACTACTCTGAACTGGCATCAACATGCATTACAGAATATAAACAAGAACAGAATTATCCTTTTTTAATTTACTGTGCCAGTATATGATCTGACATATTCACTACAAACACTTAACCCAAAATAGTTGTGTTTATCAGTTATGATACACAATAGGACTTCTCTTTTTTCCTTCATTCCATTTCTATCTGCAGGCAGTGATCTATTTGAGACAGAGCTGTGTGGAAGGTGAGGGAGGGAGTGAAAAGCTATGAAATTAAACATGATTTAATTACTGATCAGTGTGCTGATATGGAGCCAACAGTTCTTCCAGATGTGAATCATTAGGGAAGACTGAAGATCTGGATCCTACATTTGGGTGTACTTTGCTATCCCTAGAAATGGATATTTTGAATTAGGAAACTGAATGCTTTAACTTGCCTTTACTCTTTGTCTAACAGGTGAAAGGCAATGGTAAGCTCTGACTGCACATTCCTCCATTGCCTACATTGGCTCAGTCCTCCCCCTACCTGACTTGTACTAAATCAGTGTAGGGTAGGAATGGGAAAAGTCAATGGTTTAGAAATTGTTTTGTTCAGTCAGTGTCCACAGACTGATCTGAGCTAAAGCCTATGCAGTGGTTATCAGTTAGCTGGCTCAGACTGTAGTTGAAATCAGGCACTGCTGAAACATTGCCTCTGCTGCTGTGTTCACAGAGTTAAATCAGGAGTCAGAAAAGAAGTGTTTAATGTGTGGCTCTTAGCATTTTTTTTTCCAATCTTGGGAAGGCTTTGAGGGCAAAGAATCTGGGGACTTTGTATAATGGCTATTTTTGGTGCTTTTCCAAAAGAAAACCATAATGCACGTTAACAAACACATACTTCTTTTCACTTGTGCTATTATTACATGTCAGAACAACACCACCACTTTGGATTTATGTAGTTCCCTTTTGGTGGGCATTTTAAGAGTATTTATTAAATACACTGTACAACTCCTTCCTAAGGAGATACTATGTTCATTTTACAGATAGGGAAACTGAGGCACAGAACGGTGACATGACATACAGTCACGGAATAGTTCAACAACTTCAGGTAGAAACCAGGGTTCAGATCCTCCTCCTTTCCTAACTTCCTTCTGTAACTGTTGAACTAAACTCACTCCTAGAGCTTGCTGTAGAATTGTAGGGATTTTAACTCTTGCTTCTTTCATAACTCAACCATATTCCTGCAGCAGAGAGTGGAACCAAGAGTCCTGATTCACCGCCTTCCATAGACCGCTCTTTCCTGTAGCTAATTCTCAGTCATCCCACCCCACTCTAACCACTAGACGACACATCCTCCCACACTCGGCAGGAACAGATGGATGACTGCAAGGAACAGACGGCCGACTGAAACAAGCTTACATCTTAACCCTGTATGGCAGCAAAGGTTGGACTGTGAGCGAAGGCACCCTCCAGGTCGCAAGCTGGTGCAATGGGGAACGAGGCAAAGATGAATCCCAACGCTTTGTGCATGAATCTTAAACTTCTTAAAACGATGGAATAAGCCATACTCAGGGAGCATCAGATGGGCCTGTGCACAATGTCACCAGACAAACAGCTGCAGTAGGGGAGATGAAAGATTGTGCCAGTCTTCCCTGGATCAGTGCAGATGGTCAAGCTGTGCTAGCAGGAGCACATAATAATCTGTCTCAGAAGAATTCAAGCTTCTTTGTTGCGTTTTTAAAAGACTAAAAACCCTGGAGAGTGGATGCATTTTAACCCTTTTCATAACCAGTGCTGGCATCTCTCCAGTGCAAAAGGTTAGCTTATTTCTTCCTAAGGAAAAAAAGAGAGAGGCAGGTATCCTTGTTAGTCTGAAGTCAGGCAGAAGGCAGGGCAAGGTGGCAACTTTCAGAGAGGTATAAGCTTTCATAGGCGACAGCCTGCTGTGTCAGATGCATCTTATTATGCCTCTCTGAACCTGTTTGTCCCTAAGGTGCTGCCCTGCCTTCTGCCTCCGGAAGAAAGAGCTATATCTTATGGGCCAGATCCCACAAGGAGCTGAGCACCCTTTGAGCCAAATCCAAAGCTCATTAAAAGCAAAGGCAGTTCTTTAGTAGTTTTGTGTTTCCAGTTGAGTTAATGGGATTTGAAGGCACTTGGCATTTTTCGGGATTAGGCTCTTCCCTAAACCTACAGTCAAAGAGTTAATGACATGTTACACTGATTATTTACATTATGCTAGCACCTAAATGCCATGTCTGTGCTACCTCCATATTGAGCTTAGGACCCCCATTGCAGAAACAAGCCCTGCCCGCTTGCTCCTGTTCTACATATGCCCAAGACCAGCAATTAGGCAGCAGAGGTGGCTTAGGGGGACCTGAGCACAGGTTCTGTCATTGTTTCAGGTTCTCTGTCTCAAGATAGTTGCATTCAGACCCAAGACCACTGTCTCATTCTGGTGTTCCACCTATAACTTATCCCATTATGACTGGGTTTACAGCACAGACCTATAACTTATCCCATTATGATTGGGTTTACAGCACGGCTTCGGCCTTCACTGGTGTAACTCCTTCCATTCTGCCCATAACATCAGGTGGAAGGGAGTGGGCTGGGGTAGCATGGGCACTAAGGCACAGTTGACAGCCCAAGAAGTCGCAATGAAATCTGCGAATTCTGCTAAATACCTTGTCACAAGGGCATGAAAAAGGAAGGAAGTTGGAAGAGAAGGACTAAAATTTGTAATGAAGAATATATGATGATGGGATGGATAGTCTCTACTTAGATTGGTTGCCTTCTGGAACAAAGATTATGTTCTCGTTCTATTTTTATATAACATCTAGCTCAATAGGGTCCTATTCTAGGATTTCTGTTTACTACAGTAAACTAATTACCACTATCATTATCATTTTGTAGCTATGGCAGGGGTGTCAGATTCATCTTGTGCCCTGGGCTGGATCTAGACAGTGGAGCTTCTTGTAGGCTGGATCCAATCTGGGCACAGGGTGGAGGTGGCAACAGCTACTGCAGCCACTGTGGTAGCAGTGAGTAGGGCAAACAGCCACGGGCCAGGCTTTAACTTACCCTCAATATTCAGTTCTACTAACAGACTTGTAACTGCCCTCCTGGTACAGGAGCATTTCCAGCATTGTGTTGTTATGAATGGCCAAGGGATTGAAAATAATAGAAAAGCATACAAGGGACTATATTTAATATAGTCTACTCTCTAAACAACAGTGGTGCATGTACACTAATCATATTCCTTTCCAATGTGGGTATTCACTTTAATGTGGAGGGTTAATACAAAGTTGGTGTCTAACTCAAGTCTTATTTTAGTCAAGTGGTGCATATACAACCAGCACTACTTAACAGATTTCAAATCCAGGATATTACTAGGCTCTTACTGCTTGATCTAAAGAACTAGAACTAATAGTAGGAAGCAGTAGCAGGTTTCTAAGTCTTTTCCTGTGGCTGACACTAAGGGCTTTTGCTGGCCCTTTCTGTACAGGGGTAATTTTCACTCAGAATGCACAAAAATATTGTTCTGAATGTCCACAGTTGACAATCCACTTGATGCCAGTGAAGGCTTTGTGTTCCACTGCTCCTCCTGACTATTTATCTGTCTATCACCAATGGCCATAGCAGAGGCGTTCATGTCACGGCCCCTGTCAGATTTCAACAAATCTGCTAAATTCTGCTAAATACCCTGTCATGAACAATCTCAGATGTGCATGATTCTGGAAAAACATCTAGTTTATGACACAGACAGGGGAAGAAGAAGAGCCAGCTGACTTAATCAGTGTTAGCACAGTATACTCCTGGAAGCACCCAATACTAACTACTGCCCCATCAAATTGCACTGATGAGTCAATGGGAGTCTGAGTAAAGCTTGGGTGGGAACTATAGTCTCACCTTGGTGGCTCTCACTTTGGAAGGAAGAAGAAAAAAATGACTGTGTTGGAATACAAGTCTGTTGCAGATGGGCCGTGAAGCCATGGCCCCTCTAACAATGCCACTGAAAACATTGCCCCAGTCCTCAAGTGTCCTTGGGGCTATGGCCTTGTTATGATTACCAAACCACTGGAAATGTCATAATTAAATATACAGGGAATTAAATTAAAAATAAATGAAAAAAGAACCAGAAGAAATTAATTTCCCTGGCTCAGGTTTGTGATGACGGATAGAACGGTAGATGCAGGTAAACTGGAACTGCACTGAAATTAAGAAGTAAGCTTGTTAATGCATTGAAAGTAACAGGCAAGCTGATCCTGTAAAGCTGATTTGCATGGCAGGCCCTGACATCCACAGAGCCCCACTTAAGCTCATGAGCCAAATCCATGGTTTAACCAGATTCAAAAAGCGATTGGACAAATGCTTGGAGGAAAGGTGCACCAGTAGCTATTGAGCCTGGGAGTGCAGGGAACAGCATCTGATTCAGAACTTCCTAGACCTTAAATGCTGGAAGCTGCAAGTGAGAGAGGAACGGGGGGGAAAGAACCATGGTCATACCTTGTTCACTCTCCCTTTCAGGAGCCAGTCTCTGCCACCATGTCTGTGAGACACAGGAGACTGGGTAAGACAGACCTAAGGTCTGACCCAGTAAATGACAGTTCTTATGGCTGGTATAAATCATGCCATCAATTCACGCTAGCCACAGATCTGGTCCTGCTGCGGTAAGGTTTGATGATGTGAATCACTGTATAAGAGCGGTGCCAACATGTTCCAAATAATTTACAGATTTATTTTTCTTTAAGGAACTAAAAATAAATCTTTTTAACCTAGTTGTAAAGGAAAATAAAAATACTGCCATCTTTCATTTCAGTTATTATACAGTAGCTGGCATTCTTTAAACAATCCTTAAAATAACCATGAACATACCAGTGAAAACAAATGTGAGTCATATTTGTTAATGCAGAACTAGAGGTAGCACTGTTGTCTTTCTCACAGTGAAACCCTTCTGTCTCCCCTTACAGCAGAAGAAGAGCTGCTGGTCACTCATGTGGGGTCATATTCACTCCTGTGTAGAGAGGCAGCCCAAGGCTTCTTCTAAACTCTTTGGAGCAGTAATCATATTTTTGTGCAGTGTGTTTTTAAGCACAACGGGGTTCTGCTCTGTGATTAGGACTCCAAAGTGCCACTGCAATCCCAATAATAAATAAGAAGCCGGTGCCATTTTAATCCCATTTCAACCCCATTTTGAAAACTCAGGTGAGACTTAACTGCTGGGTTTCTGCCTAGGGGTGAATTTCACCCTTACTAAACTGAGCATGCATGAATGTGAAGGGAAACCAAATGGCCTATCACTCATAACAGGCCTCTTTCTCCCCTTTAGATACAAATGCTTTCCGTGCCTCCCCATGCCTTTGATCATGATGTGCATATGATTTGCTGTGCAGCCTATATCTGTGGTTAATAGGCTGTGCCAGATTGAACATGAAATCACTTCTAAACTCACCTAATATTGAAGTCCTTTTAGGGGGTTTAAAGGCACAGTTCATATTACTTCTCAGTTGAATAAACCACTATTGTGTAGTTTCAGGGCTGCTGAGAGATGCCACATTTAGAGACCCATGAATAAACTCACCTGTGCAGCATGAGCCTTGTTCTGCTGGCATTAATGTCAAAGTGAATCTTTCCATTGGTTTCAAAGAGAATTGTGCCAGGCCCACAAATGCAGGACTTAAAAAGCACGAGGGTCTTTTGTTCTATGTATCTGACCCAAGCTCCTACATGATGCACATCACCCTAGTATCTCAGCATGCCTTTGCTAGATGATCTAAAAGTTTTAGAGGTGAAATGATATTTCTTTATTGAGACATCCAGCAAGGAGGGTAGCATTTTTCCTGGGAGCACAACAGATGATAATAGATTCTGCCAGTGTGTCATACTGAGCAGCCTGGATTTGAACCAGCTTCCAAAAATGTAAAGGGCTCCATAGCCCCTTTGCAAAAAGCATTGACTCATTCCTTTCCCATCTAAGATCTAGACTGGAAGTCTTCCTAAAAGTATGTTCTTGTTTCACTGCTAATTGTTTAGTTATATCTAGAATCCCTGGTTTGAAGTTCTGTGGCCATCACATGACATGGGATCAGAGTAGGTTATCACAATGTGGACTCTACAAGCCTTCAAGTCTGTTTAATTGTATTGTAGTAGCATCTAGTGGTTCCTGCCAAGACCAGGCCTCAGTGTTAGGCAGTGTATAAGTGGATACTGAGGCTGTATACAAAGGTTGTGTTTGTCTTGACAGAACAATGTCATTGTTCATCTCCTCTAAAGTCAGTCCATCTCACCTTGTTTACGGGCTCTGAATACTCAAGAGGAGATATGGATGCCCATTTGGGTCTGTCTTACAGTTCTGTAACTACTGGGATCAAATTATTTCAGTTGGGTTTGAATTATTGAAGAGTATTTCTAATGAATATAATGAAGTAATGGAGAGGCTTCACAATTTCACTTAAGTCTGGAGAGAGGAGAGGGTCCAGAGGAGCTGGAGAGGGTCCAGAGGAGGCCACTTGCATTGGAGAGGGTCCAGAGGAGGCCACTTGCATGATCAGGGGGCAGCAGAGCCTGCCTTATGAGGAGAGGCTATGGGACCTGAACCTGTTCAGCCTCCACAAGAGAAGGCTGAGGGGGGATCTAGTGGCCTGTTACAAACTAGTCAGAGGGGGCCAAGCAGGCATTGGGGGAGTCCCTGTTCCCCCAAGCACCGCCAGGAGTGACCAGGAATAACGGTCACAAGCTGGCAGAGGGTAGATTTAGGTTAGATATCAGGAGGCGCGACTTCACAGTCAGGGCGGCTAGGGCCTGGAACCAACTTCCAAGGGAAGTGGTGCTGGCTCCTACCCTGGGGGTCTTTAAGAGGAGGCTGGATGAACAACTTGCTGGGGTCGTTTGACCCCAGTACTCTTTCCTGTCATGGTAGGGTGTCAGACTAGATGATCTGTTCAGGTCCCTTCTGACCCTAGAAACTATGAAACTATGAAAGTCAAGGGCAGCCAGATTTGAGCCAATTGCACTCAATGGAATTACTCCTGATTTTCAATATTTGTGAGAGAAGAATGAAGCCTGCTTTCTCTCAAAGAGGTCAGTGGCACTAGGAATACTCAGGATGAGCAAATGAGAAAGGATCAAATTTTGGGCTCAGATGTCATCATTAGTCCAGAAAAATACTGATGTAAAAGAGAGCTGAATTTATCCAATGGGATGGAAGTACAGCTTGTAGGATCTAGACTGAGTCCCTCTTCTATTTGTTCAGTGGCAAGATCCTGCTAAATGTGGTATGATATCCTACTGTGAGTAATAGGTGCTGTTTGCAGATCATATACAATATGCTTTTCAGTCCCTCCACTCCTTCTGATGCTTTGGCTTTGGGCTTGATATACACAGGATATCATGCCTTTATATGCCTAAGAGGCAGGTAAGGTGCCATGCAACTATTGTTTAGAGAATTTATGCAAAGTTTCTGATTCTGCCTCAAACTGTGGCAAATTTAACATGCTCCTTTTCGTTTCTTTGCCTGGTAGTATAATTTTCCTCAGATTGTTTTCCAGTGAAAACTGTTCTTACCCCCAGTTGCGGCTGGGGGGCTCACTTCAAGTAACATAGAATTATAGAAAATGTGAGTTGGAAGGGATCTCAAGATGCCATCTAGTCCAACCCCCTGCTCAAAGCAGGACCAGTCCCAACTAGATCATCCCAGCCAGGGCCTTGTCTAGCCAGGTTTTAAAAACATCCATGGAAATTCCATGACCTCTCTGAGTAGCCTGTTCCAGTGTTTTACTACTTCTTTAGTGAGAGAGTTTTTCCTGATGTCTAGCCTGAACTTCCCTTGCTGCAGCTTGAGACCATTGTTCCTTGTTCTGTCATGGGCCACCACTAAGAACAGTCCAGCTCCATCCTCTTTGGAAACACCCTTCAGATAATTGAATGCTGCTCTTAAATCTCCCCTCAGTCTTCTTTTCTCCAGACTAAACAAGCCCAGTTCCTTCAGCCTCTTCTCATACGTCATATGTAGGAGCCCACCCTGCCAACCATTTTCATTGCCCTCCATTGGACTCTCTCCAACTTGTCCACATCCTTTCTATAGTGGGGCCCCCAAAACTGCACAAAGAAAAACAAAGGCAACATTAGACCCCTGCTAAACCAGCTGGGGCAGCTGACTACTGACACCCATGAAAAAGCCAATCTGCTTAATGATCACTTTGCATTGGTTTTTCACCAGCCCAAAGGGATCACCCTGCCTAGCATGATGCGGGATGTCCAGGGTGAGGATACATATATGCCAACCATTAATGTGGATCTTGTGAGGGAGCATCTTGAGAGGCTGGACCCCCATAAATCAGCTGGTCTGGGTGGATTGCACCCAAGAGGGCTAAAGGAACTGGCAGACATCATAGTGCATCCACTGGCGAGGATATTCAAGAACTCGTGGTGCTCAGGTGAAGTACCTGAGGATTGGAAGAGAGCCAGTGTGGTGCCTATCTTCAAGAAAGGGAAGAAAAAAGACCCGGGAAATTACAAGCCAATCAATTTGACCTCAATCCCTGGGAATATTTTGGAAAAAATTATCAAAAAACCCATTCTTGACAGGCTAACAGAAGGCAATATCCTGAGGGATAGCCAGCACGGGTTTGTTGCGGGTAGGTCTTGCTTGACCAACCTCCTTTCCTTCTGTGACCCGGTGACATATCAGCTGGACAAAAGGGAAGAGGTTGATGCCATATATTTGGACTTTAAAAAAGCCTTTGACGTTGGGGTCCCATGGTGTCCTCATGGAAAAACTGGGCAACTGTGGCCTTGACTGCTCCACAGTCTGATGGCTGGGGAACTGCCTCCGAGGTCAGACCCAGAGAGTGTAGTTGACGGAACCGAATCAACATGGCACTCGGTGACCAGTGGTTCCCCCAAGGCTCTGTTCTCCGACCTGTACTAGAGGAAGACAAATTTCATGGTCTGTGCCAGTCTGACCTCATATTTGGCAATCAGTATGAACCTAAGCAGAAGAGCATGACTCTGTAGCCAGAAACATCTGGGTACCTGCAGGAGAATCAGTGCACCTAGGTTAAATACCTTCAGCCTTAGCTGTGATGAGCATCCAGTTACTTCAGAGGAAGATGAACTTCCCTTTCTCCATGTCCCCATGCCCTGCATCTTTCTTTCCACTCCTCCCAAAACAGTAGAATTCATGAAGGGAAAACCATTCTTTCTCGTCCCCTGGTGATGATCCGCAAAGCCTGTAGCCTGGGATTACCAAACATCTTCCTCCCTACAAGAGAGCTATGTCTTCTTCCAATCTGAGGACAGCAAACATGAGACTCCATGTTATAGGCAATTATTGTTGAGCCAGTACTATCATATCTTCTCTTCCATAAATGTAACCATTTCAGTCTTAATACAGTTGTGGTTTCTTGTCTCCACAACTTTCTTGGAAGACTAGTACAAAACTTCATTCCTCTGATAGCTAGAAACCTAATTTTCCTTCTAGACTTATAACTGGGTTGTAGCCATTCAGTCGTGTTTGTTTTTCAGGTAGAAAAGCTCTTCTTGTTCTCTAATATTGGCCCCACAAATTTACTTGTAAAGGGCATCTCTGAGGGCTTTTTTTCCCTATTGTAAATATTCTATGGGGTTGTCTTGCAAATAAATCTGTTAATGACTGGAAGTTACCCAAATACTATGATTATGGGGGTCATTTAAGCATCTAAGATAGACAGAAATGACTGCAAGGGCCTTCTGTTCCAGATCCTACCAGTGCAGCCCTCCAATTCCGACAAACAGATGATATAAGTTGTCTATATGGGTGCGTCCCCCTGAGTGCATGTGTGCATTTCCCCAGGGAAAAATAGAAAGTGGCACATAATTGTGCCCACTATTTGTCCCTGGGGAATGCCCCAGCACATGTGCTCTGGTGCATGGCAAATTGCCTCAGGTGGGGTAGGGGAGGCTGGGGCCAGCACCTGGACTGGCCTCAGCAGCCTTACCTGGGGTCCTGGGGGCCTCCTAGGGCTGTGGCGGCAGTGATCCAGGTACGTGGACCCTGGCCGGCAGCCAGAATATGGGTCTGGCTAGCTAGGCTATTGTTTTGGGCGGCGCATGCTGCTGCCATGTGCACCACCCTGCTTTTTTGGCACTTTTTTTTAGATACTGGGATTTCCCAGTGTCTGATTTTGGTTCATGCTGCAAATATGCAGTGTGGAGAACCTTTTGACATGTGCCATGTGCATTTTGCAGCATATCAAAAGCCTTTGAGGTGCCACAAAGCGAATGCTCCTGTTTGTCTGGACATGCCCTACGCATCCTTCAGACCAAAACCTGTCTGTCTAAGATATTTGTATGGGGCAAATCCATTTAAGGGCTGCCTACAGTGGGGAGCTGATGGATAAGATTAGAGGGAGTGTGCCCATGTTTTAGCATTCCCTGCTAGTGTTTCAGGTGGCCATAATATACAACAGTGGGGCTAATATTTTTGGCAGACATGCCACAGATTAAGCATTGCACGCTCCCTGAGTGCTGCTCCAGTCCGCCTGATCTGCTGCTCTGCTTTCTGCTCCCTGCCCTATCTACCACTGTGCTGCCTGCTTTCTTCCTGATCTGCTGCAAGCCACACTCAGAGGCTGGCTGTGCCACATGTGGCACACATGCTGCAGGTTGGCCATCCCTGGTATAAAATAATGACAACTGCAAAGTCCTTGTTGATGGTGGATGCATTACAATATTGCAGATTGAGCTCCAGCGTGCTTACAGCTCATTAACTGGTCTGGTTCACAGTTTGAGCTGTGCAACCTGGGGAAATCATCTTGCAAGCCTGCACTGTGAAGTGGTTTACTAAGGAAATAGAGCAGAAGCAATTGAGTACAGCATGCGTTCCTTCTAAAGATAGCACTGTGTACTTGGACAAGCACTCTGCCACGCTCAGTCTACAACTCCATCATCCCTTTTTTTAAGATGAGCCTCAGAGCCCTGGAAGGGTTCCAGACCCGGAGTTACAGGGACTTAAATTTATATATGAGAACTCAAATACTTACTGGACTGCTCAGGTGCCTGCCGGTGATACTGTAAGTACAAGTTGGAGAGCTCTGCTAAGACTGTGGTAAGGCGAATGATGCTTGATTGACTTAAAGATGCCCTTAGAGCATTGCTATTCAACTTCCATCAGATCACCATCCAGAGAATGGGTGGATAATGTTTGTGTCCTTCATCTAGATGTTGACTGGGGAGTAATTGTCAACATTGTTACTAAATGAGAACAGTTTTAAGGGCTACTCTATTTTAAAACTGCCTGCCTGAAGATCCAAGATGCCTTTTCAGCAACTGATTTCACTGAAATGTCTAAACGCTCTAGGCCAGTGGTTCTCAACCTTTTTAGGCTTGAGGCACCCCTCATTAGACTTGAGGCACCTCTTGGAAAATGCTAGCTCGTAGTGTTCACTCATTTTTTGTCTACAGAATAATAATGGAGCGGTTTTTTTTTCATTGCAAAGAACTCAGAAAGTCAGAATTTTTTTAATGATATGGATTATGCTGCTTGAAGTCTCTGGGTTTCTATTGTGAATCACGTTTGCACACTTAACAGTGCTAACACTGTCTGGCACTTTGTGACATCCTTGAAAGAAACTCAAGACACCCCAGGGTGCCATGGTACCTTGCTTGTGAGGCACTCCTCTAGCTATTTTGTCCCCCTCTTCTGAGCCACAGCAACAACTGCAGTTGTGGTGGTATAGAACAGGTAATATTTCTACGCCACTCAGGATTTCCCCTGCATAGAGGGAATCCCTAAGGTGAATATTCAGGGTTTCTAGCTAATTTGTGTTGCCGGAACAGATGTATGCAGTAGACCCATGTGGGTTTTTTTTTTCTGTATTGTTCAGTTCATTAGATCCTTCCATGCTTTTTTGCCTAAAGGTCCTCCATCTGGTGTACAGGTACTGAATGTTCAATGTTCTTGTTGTGAACGGAGAGGAAACAGAACAGAGAGAGAATTAGAGAGGGGTGGAAGCCGGAGGACGCGAGGAAATGGAAGGAGAGTTAAAATAGTGACAAGAAGAGAGTAGGTGACTAAGAATGGTAAAATAAATATTTCCCCTCTACTGAAGATACTCAAACAGATACATGTTCTGGGCAAGTTTTGTCACATTTCCCGTGGAAAAAAGATCAAAGCAGGCATTTTTTAACTTACTTATTTGAAAGACGAACGGAAACGATGGACGGAAAAAAAGAAAGATTTCAATGAGTAAAAAAATATGTTATTCTTCTTGTCACACTCTGCATGCAAATTGAAGCACAAAGATCCACATTCCAAAATGTAGTTGGACACCTATTCATTTCAACAGGCGTAGGTGCCTAAATATAGAAATATAAGAACATAAGACTGGAATGCATCACCAAGGCCATCAAGTTCAGTCCAGTGATTGCAGGCAACCACGTAATAAGCATTTGTCTAAAACATGATTTCAGGGAATTGGGAGCTTAGAAACCTTTGAGAATCTGTGCCAAAATGATCACAGGAAGAAAAAACTTTTTTTCATATTTAAAGGAGTCATATACAGATGGCAAAAATACAGCTCTAGATACTTAATTTTCTGTTAAAATTTTGCCCGGTCCTAATTATGGGAGCTGAAATTCGCATTTTTGCAAAGCAAGGCCAAGTCTACACTACAGAGGAAAATCTAGCCTCATATTACTTCGGTCACACAGGGAATCAGGCCCATTGCACTTAAAGCTGAAGTTGCATGCACTGCTCACCATACTTTAAACATTCCCTATACATTAGTGTCTAATTGAATCAAATGGCCCCTCTCTGTTAAACCTAGTTATCAACATTCATAGCACAGTAGCAGTTTAAACTAAGCCAGGAGTCCTCTTGAGCTAGGTAATGCACAGCACAGAGGCTAGTGTCTTAGACATGCCGTGCTGCTCAACCTGGGCTGGCTCCTAAATTGTAAGCAGTGGAGTTGCAGGTAGGCTAATTTGCATGACAAAACTAATGGACTGATGGTGCTAATTACCCCACCTGAAGAATGGGAGTGCCCTGCTTTCAGTTTAGGAGGCAGCCTATATAGAGTAGCACAACCTAGAGCATTGCTGCCAATGCCAGACATGGTCAATTTATTACATAGGCACAGCTATTGCTCAAGAAATAATCCTGGGCTCAAAATCCTTACAGCCAGAATAGACACAGAGCAGGGAAGGAAACAGAGGCAAAGGGATTTGGCAAGGGACACAGGGTAAGCCTTAGACTAGAAACAAGGTTTCTCATCCAGTGTCCTCCCTACTAGGTCACATTTGTTCCTTCCACTTTTTGGCAATTTCTCCCCTTCTGATCCAGTCCTGAAGTTCCTGTTTCTGGTCCACATGGACTGAAGAACCAAACCTGCCAGGAGGGAAAAAAAGAGAAGGGGGCAATTGTAGAGAAAGCAGGGAAGCAGCAGAGAGGCAGATGTGAACTAAATGGGTCCAGCACCAGGGTAGTCACACACACCTTCCTGATTAAAGGAGAGGTGAGGATAGAGTTGGCTTACCAACTGCCACTAAAATGAAAAAGTTTCAGGTGATGCATTTTAGATTCATTTTAAATCCAAAGATAGACTCGTGCTCCTGAGAACTCCCTTCTCAAAAGAACTGGAACAGGCTACCTGTCTCAGATCAGCAGAACAAGATGAGGTTGTGACAGCTTCACAGTAATCAAGAAGCCAGAAAGAGAGAGGAAAGGACAGCAAGGGGATGTGGGAAAACAACAGTGTCAAGTCATGTTAAAGCAAGAGAAAGGGCAGCCAGAGAACTGAAAGAAAGCATTATTTAGTCATTAATGGAGAGGGTTGGATGTTCGGGCTCCCGGGTTCTAGACACAACAGTGCTACTGCAGAATGAATTCATGTACCAGTTATTATGGGGCTTACAGCATGTCCTAATTTTCAAGCATAGCCTCTCATTTTGTGTAAGCTAGTATTATTTTCAGTGTATGAAAAGCATCAATTATTCTAGCTGAAGTTGAGAAGAATTATGGGTTCTCAGTACTTATTAATGGGCCTGATCCAAAACTCTTTCCATGAGCTTTTCCATTGACTTACAATATTTAATTCATAATTAGGTACTTATATTCAAGAATGCTTAGTGCAATGTGCCGTGTTACACTGGAAGTTACCAAGCACTGAGGGCTCCTGAAAATCTGATTTTTACTGAGTCCCTGAAATGGAAAATGAAAATGTGTGCCCAAAAAGTGATTGTGGACTGCTTGAAAAAAGAGCAGCTCTACAATACACACAGTAATTTTTTCCCCCCTGAATACACTGGAATATTTTATTTTTCTGCCTCATTTCTGGCACTTACAACCCCAAGCCTTTGCATTTTCAGTTCACTTGATGACTGCCAGCAAACATCTGCATCTCAGGTTTTTTATTTTTTGTCCAGTTTTATGTTCTGCAAACATGGCGCAGAAAACTACATTTGTGGGGGATTAACTCCGCTAATCCCATAAATGAGGTGGTATTTAGTTGTCAGAGGCAAACCACCACACATGACTTTCTGCTCCCTTGGCTTCAGCCATACTATGTATGCAACTATTTGTAAATTCAACGTGGAAATGGAAAGAGCAGCTGCCTATTACATGGGTTCTCCTTTTGGCTCTTCGAGATATTTCATGAATGACAAGAGAAGCAGCAAAGAAAAAGCCCTCAACTGAGAAATTTTTGTACTAGGGGTCCAAGGTTACTGTCCTTACCCTCCGCTTTTGGCAACTTCTTGTTTTATCTACAAAACAATCAAAACAATTCATGCCCATCCTGGGATCAGGACTGGGTTTGCTCCAGTCATGTTGAAATCATTGCCAGTAGGATTTTTAGCACAGTTTCCTGAACAGTGTGTGCTGCTGTTCTAGCAATAGACTGTGGGTTATTGTGTACTTTATTTTTATTTCTGTATTAATAACTATTGCAGTGGCCTAGAGGTAAATAGTTCAGTTCATGAATGATTGATGGGAGTTTATTTGCAGAACACTTTCTAAAATAAGTTGCTTTTTAACTGGTGTTCAAATAAATACCTTTTCCCTGAGGTTCAGCTGGTGACCTCTGATATTTTTTCGTTGGGAGGGTAAAAAAGCAAACAAAATTGGTGGCTTGATTTTTTTTTTTTTTTTTGTACTGTTCTGATATATGCAAATAGGCTTCAGAGATTTTTCCCTTGGGGTTACTGGTTTAAATTTGGCTTTGTTTAGCAGTGCTGCATGCCAGTCTGTTTTTTGAAGCAAAGGAAAAGCAAATCTGTGCTTCTTTTCAAGATCATTAATCAGTCTTGTCCTGCTCCTGGCAATGACAAGCCTTAACTCTAGGCAGCACACTGGTGCTTTAGAGTTCAACCTGAAACCATGTGGATCTCCCTGTTGGGCAAATTCTCCTTGTATAAAGGAGGTTCCCTCTGGTATGTGGCTGATAGAGTGGCCTTGTGCTACCTGTGCAGGTAGCTTGTGTGGCCACAGCATGCTGCGCTGGTGTTGTGTCTGACATCTGGATAGTCCTATGACAGTTTTTGCTGGCAAAGTGTAAGCTAGACCATGCTGTGTTTCTCAACCCATGGGTCACAACCTAAAAGTGGGTCACAAGAATATATTGCAAGAGTCATGAACAAACTTAAAAAATGCATTCTCCTTTAAAGGAGAAAAATGTGGGAAACTGTGGCTTTTCCCTTGCAGGCTGCTTAAAGCCCCCCATGCTCTCCCTCCCCATCCCATACATGCCCCATGGACATTCATATCATAACTATTAGTATTTGTTAAGCTGCTAGGATTGGTATTGCTGATCTGAGCTGTGTAGGGACTGCTGGCCTATTTGGGCAAATTACTTCACTTCTTTGTGCCTCTGTTTCTCTTCCCACCAATGTCTGTGCAGGGATTTTTGGGCAGCAACCCACAACCTACTGATTTGTACAACTTCTAACATAAGATCTTGATTTGCAGTTTTTAGGTACAGCTATAGCACAATAAAGTCATTATTCATTATCACCATCACCCAAGGCCATTTAAACCCTGACCAATCCCAGACAGAGGACTATTTGTATGACAATCTTCCCATCAAAGCCATGGTATGACAATCATAGGAGTGGGATATTTGAATTAAATTCTTAGGTTGGACTCTCTTCTTTTGTCTGTTGCCAAGTAGATCTTCCCAAAGGCCCAATTCCACAAGTAATTCAACACCGATTGCTTTCAGTGGGGTTGTTCCATACTTGTAAGAAGGAGCTAACTGCTGTAGATACCATTGATTTAGGGCTTGGTCCTGGGGGGCTCTGAGCACTCCTGTGCAATGCTAAATAAAACATCCTGAACTCACTGCCTCACAGGATTCAGCTTCCTAATCAATCCAGAGCTATTTCAAGATTTTGTAATTACCCATATGACTTGAAATTCCTTAAAGTAGCAAAATTTCCACTGCTTTGTTTCTGTTCAGTACCAACACATAATGCGGTTTGATTTAAAAACAACACTGGACCAGATTCTCTGTTGGTGTAAATGGGCATAACTTCTATTGAAGTCAGTAGAGTGGCACTGATCTACACCAGCTGAGGATCTGGCCTGCCATCCCTAACTAGGCCATGCTCTGCAGTTACTGCTGGCATTGTATAAATTAGTATGGTACTTAACATTAATGAATGCTAAATGATTCGTTCTGCCCTGTGGCCGCTCATGCATTGGGAGGGCTCCGGTCTTGATCTTGCTGCTTGACTAGATAGATGCTTTACTTTAAAGGAGAAGAGACAGTTTGCTACAGATTTCTACTGCAGCATTGCCTCTGTTTTTCCCATGTCATGGGGATGTTAAATCTCTTTGGATAATTGAGACAATATTCAATGGAATGAATAGGCACCTGGTGACGAAGTTTAAAGAGCCAGTGACTCTAATTGTTCTATCCATGTGTAAATCAGGAGTGTTTTGGACTTGATTTCCCTCTCAATCATCCTGGTCTAAATCAGAAGTAAGTACTGGAGCCTGATTTTTTTCTCCTGCTCACACTGATATAAACAGAGAGCAACTTCTCTGAGCTTTTTTTCTTTTTACTGACTCCCATATAAATCAGGAGCCATTCCCCTGCGCCTGATTTCCCTCTGCTCACCCTTGTATAAACAAGAAGTAACTTTCTTGCACTGAATCCTACTCTGAGTCACCCCAGTGAAAAATCAAGTAGAACTGCCAAGGCTGAAGGAGTAACACTGGGATAAGCCTGGAATGAGAGAGAAGAGAAGGCAGTGGGTATTTGCATCTGTTTCTGCACCTGTGTATTAATGGTTACTAGAAATATTGCAAGATTCAAGCTGTTTGGAGGGTAACAATGAATTTCTGCTGTGTTTTTTAAAGCAGCTGATTCTTAACGCCTTTCCCCTACCTGTTTGATACTGTTAAGGGACACAAATCTGCACTCAGACCCCTACAGTGAGATGCTGAGTTCCCTCGTCTAGCGGCAACTAGAGTGCAGGATATCTTTGAGAAACAGGGATCCAGATTAATAAACACAGGGTGCTGGCCCACATCAAACTCCTCCAGCTGGACAAAGGAAGAATTTTCTGCAGGCTGGACTGCTAAGAAACCACGTGGTCTTGTCACAAACCCTCTGGTGCCAACTCCCAGTTGGGAACTGGGAGGATGAATTCGCCGTACTTCTTTCCCCCTGGGAAGGGGGTTAACCAGCACATGATGCACAGCTTCCATATGGCATACAGAGTTGCTGAGAAGATATATGGCTATCTTTGACCCCTTTCCTTTTAAAAGTCCTGGCTTTTTATCCCACCCAAAGCAGTAACCACAACTGCAGGTTTCCAGTTATGTGAATCTTTTTCTACATTTCCTACCGTGCTTTTTGCTTTTATAGGCTTTAACTATAGCTCTCCCTTCCCTTGTAAATAATGAATTCTTATTGCCTCTTGTAGCCTTTTTCATGCCATGCTGTGTTGGGTACAACTACCCACCTAACTATCTTTGCTACTGTTACAGCAGTCATATGCTGCTGGGGAATCCTATACTTTATTGTACTCGACTATATTGTAGGAGGATCCTTCTTTGGTGACAGCAGTTACCAGGGACTCAAACAGTCTTGTTTGAGTAGCTTTCCCTTGATAACCTTAAGCAAGTCACTTAATCTTGCTCTGCCTCAGTTCTCTAGCTGTAAAACAAAGAAAATATTTCATCTTCCTAAACTGTATACTGTTCAGGAATGGACTGACTCTTACCAGATGCATGTGTAGCACAACAGGGCATGTGTAGCACTGACTCCTACCAGACACATGTGTAGTACTCCCTGATTGCAGGAGATGCTTCCATAATAATAGTACAGATCACTTTATCTTCAAGTTGCCAGTTAGCATCCAGTCCACTATGGTAGTGATGGAAAATGTCGTTTGACAGCTGCCCAGTGGTTGAGGATATGTGAAAACTGTTGCAAATTTTAGCAAGCACTTGTACATATTGCACCCAAAAAATAGCATCGCTTCACAATTTTCCCCCTTAAGTTCAAGAATTGAACGGACAATACAGAACTGATTTTTTTTTTTACATGGTTCTGGGTCATCAGAGATGAGAAACACTGAAAATGAGGGTGGCTCTTCCTGTTGAAAGGTTCTGTCTCCATGGCTGGCTGCCAGTCTGCATGCTTTCACCAGCAGTATATTCACACCCTTTAAAATAAAATCAAACTCTCTCTATAACAGATGTACAACCGTACCTTAAAATAGATGCGTACTGGATATATCACACTTCTTCCAATCACATTCTCACCTACTGATGTGATGCAGACTGGTGCCTATTGGGAATACATTTTGCTTTAGCATGAGCGAACCCCCCAGCGTGCTTGAAGCTTCTCTTGTCAAATCGGAACTTGTTCCCTTTCAATTGTCTCTCTGTTGCTATGATGCTCAGAAAATTAAAGGTCTGATTCCTAAGTGCTCAGCATCCTTAATCAGGGCCTCAAGGCAGCTCTGTGTATTCATGTCCCCTTTTTGGGGATTAGAGGAGGTATAGACGTTTATAAATCTGATGCTGCCTTTTAAATGAATGGAATTGGCCTTCAAGCTTATGCTACTGAGGTCCTGCATTCAACCTGTGAAGACGGCATCATTACATTTGCATCTCATGTCCTTGTTTCCCCTTGCCCAGAGTGAAGGAGGGGGGAATTTTGCTTTTGTAGTATTTTATACCCATTTTACACAGTTGTAAACGATGAGTTAGGCTTGAACTGGGTGATGCTCTCCAGCTTCAATAATGCAGGGAATCAGGCTAGAGTCCCTTCCAGTCTTAAATGCGATGGACAAAATGCTGATTCCATTGAAGACAATTGTGAAACCCCCAACAGCTTAATGGGCCTGGATTTCCCTCCCTCCCCCTATGAATCCATAACACCATTTCCAAAGCAGTGGAGAATCAGTTCCCTTTTTAGTCAATCTATTCTTCCTCTTTCTCTGCAATTATTTTTCTGTAAATGAATATTTATAAATACCTAAAGGGAAAGCTAGAGGATGGGATCTGATTTTTTTTTTTTTTTTTGGGCGGGGGTTTAGAATTACATTTGGTCAAACTAAGCAGTCCTGTGAATTTCAGTATCATTTCTTTGCAGATCACTATCTTGGCTAGCTTTTCTTATTTGCATTTCTGTAATGTATTTTAGTAATTTTCTAATGCATATTGTGCATGGGCTGAGTTGGAGGAATAGGGGTTGGATCAGGGATAGGAAGGGGTTAGGTTGGGTTGTAGATAATCCTGTGAATCCCCATCTCCCTCCCGAGGACATCAAGGAAATGGAGCTGTAGATTGAGGCAGCCTTTATAGTGGTCTCAGACTGTGCCACACAGACCCCTGTTGCTATTAACTGAAGGAAGCACAAACTGCCTTAGGTCTTCCTACAATGGCAGAGATGCTGAGGAGGGCACAAATCCAGCTCTGAATTCTGTTACTAGCAAAGGTGGCCTCGGCTAGTCAAAGCTGATATGAAATGGAGAGTCTTGTATTGACTGTGCTGACCCTGGAAGACCTGAGTGTCCATGGCTGCTAATACAGCACCTTCCAGCAGCACAAAAGCACACACAATTACACCCATAGTGAGATGTGTATTATTTGGATGAATATATGAAACCTTTGCAATTGTTTCTCCATCTGAACAGAACCATCCAGAGGTGAATGGCTGAGACCCTGGGCTTTTCAAGCATAAACAGACGCAGTGCCAGCTGGAAGGTTGTTACTGATGTGCTGGAGAGAAGCCTCAAGGCCTTTTCTTTAATTCAGTCCCTCTCAAATTCATCACACAGAGAAAGGCACAGCCATCTGGGGAAAAACCTACTCCTACTTATTCTGAAGAGATTCTTGGGACAACGTATTAAAAATGATTCCAGCTAGGGATTCAGTTCAGCTCTCCTTGCTGTTGTAATTTCATATATTTCAGGCGTTAGCAGGGTTAGAGAAGCAGGATGGTTCAGGTTAAGTCACTGAGTCTGGACTCAAGAAATTGGTGTTGGAGTCCCAGCTGATATAGACTCCCTCAGTGACCTGGGAAAGTCTTTGTGCCTCAGTTCCTAATCTGTAGAATGGGGTTAATACATCCTTTGTCCATGAGCTCTATTTAGATTTTAAGCTCTTTGGAACAGGAACTGCCTCCTAATATGCAGAGGGACAATGCTTGGCACAGTGGGTCCCTCATATTGGCAGGTGCTGCTGTGATCATAACAGTAGAGATGCACTCATTTACACAGTGCTGGTAAAATAATGAGCAATTGCTTCTCTTTCTATTGTTATGTTGGGACTCATTTCCCATCCCTGCCACTGATTCACTATGTCCAAATAGGGATAATGAATTTGGATGCCTCAGTTTTAGAGTGCTGAACTAGGGTCCTGGGGCCAGATTCTCAGCTAGCTGAGATGAGTGCTCCTCTGTGGAAATCAGTGGATCTCCAACACCAAAGCACATTATGAAGGTGGCCCTCCTTTTTCAAGAGGGGCTGAGCATCCGTGGTTCCAGCTGAAATCTGTAGGTGCTCATCAGCTCTAAAGATCAGGTACTTCTTGGGACCCAGAAATGAAAGCAACCAAAATCAGGATCCTCTTTGGCTAACATAACTGTGTAGTTTTAGTATGCACTTGTGGAACTGAATGCATCTCCCCAGTGTATTTCCAAACAGCTGCATGCCTGAGCAACTGTGATGAATACTGCTTCCTTTGTGAACTCCCACCTGTCAGCTCTCAATAGAGTTTGCAAAATGTTTTGTTAATATGAAAGAGGATAAATGGGCTTGAATGGAGGCTCCGCTTCAGAAAACTGCCTGATATTAATCTCGTCAGTAAAGATAAGGAGGAAGGCAGGGGAGTCATGTGGGTTGCCAGCAGTAACTCACAGGGTTGTACTTTTTAAGCAGTCCTTTTGTTATATCCAAACCTTGAATTTCAAGCGGGGGGATCCAGGCTGATTACCTCTGTTATGAGACTGGTTAACTCCATGAAGCTAGAAAGTGAAGAGTTAAAATAAGGTAATAAGAAGATTGGCAGTTAACCAATTGGGGGAAACTAAATCTATTCCTTTTCTTGTGCAGGAAGGATAAAAGGTTTGCCTGTGGTACTGCAATCTGGAGTCACACCTTCCTATATGGTACTAGAGCATAGCCAAGGTAGGAAATCAGTGGTTATGCCTCTTTCCTACCCTTTTTCTAGTGATGCACTCATGACTCGCCATACCAGTTTTATTTTGGTGTCAGTCCATTGGCTTTCATAGAGTTGCAGATGGTTTGTATGGCATAAATCAAATCAGGCCCAACCAGGCCCAGGGCTTTGTGTGTATGTGTGTGCTTGTATTGTAAGGTCAGTGGAAGGGCTTATTTCCTTTCTTCACCCACACAAAGGGCATGCACAGTCAAGTTTAAATCTTGTATGAATTACCTGAAGCTCAAAGAAAGAAGTTGGAGGGAAAACATCCTTGGGGTGAGTTCTTGTTAATAAGAACTGACTCAAATAGTCTGGTTTTCAAAAAGCAGAGGCCATAATATGCATGAACATTGGGTAAGCCATTGTGCAAGGTTCAGTTTCCAGTTCTCCTTGGCAATGATGCCCATGAACATGTGACACTGGTTGAAAAGTGAAGGACAGGAGCTGGTGTGCTAAGACCACTGCCTCTCTGCTGAGCAATACCAGAATCGAGTTGCTGTCCTCTCCCACCTCTTGGTTCTTCCACTGTAGGTTTCAAGGCTTCACCTTCATGCACCCAAGCTGCACTTGCATGGCTTTGAGATTCCAGTTCCTTCTGTGGCAGAATAGCATTGCTGAAGTATATATTTACTTGCTCAAAGTAAAGCAGAGGGTGGCCTTCCCACCTTTCTTCCCAGCCTTGATAGGCACTTGTTCAGGGAGTGGGAGACCAGGGAGCTCCCCTTCCCCATAGTGGATTTGAACCTACATCTTCCATTTTCCAGCAAAGTTTTTTAACCGCTGTTGGGCAGTGCCTAGGGTATCTTCCAACCCTTCTCTTGATACTGGCTCACTGGGTGGTTAAGAAGGTTATGTAAGGCCAGTTGGTAGTAAACAAGCCAGATGTAGTGTGCCTGAGTGAGACAGGTAATCTCCTGGATTTGGGTCCTGGCTTCTGCACTCAGTGGGGAAGAACCCAGCCCAGAACCGTTCATTCCTTTTATCCAGTGAATATTAAATGCAAGGTATAGAAATGCCATTGGAGGTTGGGGCAAGAAGGTAAGAATCCACCTGCGGTGGTGGAGGACTGGCTTCATGCTGATTGGCACGGGGCTCTGTGGGATGGTAGTACCATGGTGCTGCTCCTGTCTCTGGCCGCTGCAAAAAGTTTGGGGGGGACTAAGCCATGATAGCCCCGGCCTTCCGCTGCCTATGCTTGCAGGAAGGTATCTACCTTGCTAAGCTAGATTCCCTCTAGCTTCTTTGCCATCTCCTAGTCCTTTGTCCCCCAGCACTAGCTGTTCAGTAAACCCATTTCAAGATTAGGTTGAAGGGTGCTCTGGACAATGCCTAGCTCATGATCTGGTGGATAAACTGTTTTGCTGGGAAGTGAGAGAGGTAAGTTCAAATCACGCTGGATGAGAGAGACCTAGAACCTCGGCTTCCCACTCCCTAGGCCAGTGGCCTGCAACCTTTCAGTCCTTCCACTGACTTCAGCACGCTCTGGATGACTAGTCGATAAAGACACACTAACCACCCTTACAGTTAGCGGAGCTATTTCTTTAGTGGAGATGGCAGAGGATGGGACTGAAGGTGCCAGGTCAGGGTGATCCAGTACATTATTACTGTCCTTAACAGTGGAGCTTGCATTTCTGGAGTGAGGCATCTTCACAATGGTGCGTGATGGAAACTTGAAGGCTGTTACCCATGCTGTACTTGTCCTGCTGGTAGAAGACTCCCATAACCCTAACAGGGCTGGCAGCGCGATCATGATTCTCCCCTACAAAATCATGAAAAATGGTACTTTCTGTGAATAACTCATACATTTGTATAATGTATGAAAATTATTCAAATTAATATTTTGAAGACAAACAAGAGCAGTGGAGCATTCTTTAGCATCATTCTCTGGAAAGTATTAAAACTTTTCTTTTGTAAGGCCAAATGGCCTCATTTATCTCTGCTAAAAGTGGAGCTGGATGTGAAATTGAATACTTTACAACAGGAGATCTAACAGCTAGGGAATTTATATGCTTGCAATGATTAGGCTATTTTTCACTCCTGGCTGCAGGTGATGCAGGAATACATTTCTATTTCAGATAAGGCTGCAGGGACACAGGCAGGCTTGGAGAAGTGATTAAAATTTTCAACTGTAGCTGGGCTGCAGGGTTTTGAATCCAGTCACTCTTTGCTTCTGGACTTGCAAATGGGAGCGTCATTTTTAAAGAGAGTTAATTTCCCATTTAGGCATAGAAAAAAGAGCCAGATTTTCAGAAGAGCTCACAAGGCAATAGCTCCCACTAGGATGCACTTGGGGTCAATTTCTTCAAAAGAGCTCAGCGTTAGATTTTTGGGAGTGTGTAATGTTCACATTGCCAACAGGACTTATTTACACATCTAAATGGAAGCCAGATATTTCAAAACAGTCCCAGTGTGACCCTTACAGCAAGATGTTTCAAAGGCTCAGCATCCAACATGCACCATTCATTCTCTTCTGGGAATTCTGGCCTTATTCAATCAAACTTAGCATCTCACACCTTTGCAGGAGTCAAACCTAGTCCCTTGGATGAAAGCAAGCACCCCTTCCCTCTGTAGGCCACTTAGATGCATATCAGCTCTCTTGTATCTTGAATGAACGAGGAACTGTTGATAAGCACTTCATTTTGCAGTATTATCCAACATTTGGTTTATTTTCCTCATCTCAGTTTTAGCTTCTAAGAAACAAATAGATGATCCAAGTGTGTGCATGTGTGTGGGCATACAGATATTCACAAGGGTAAAAGAGCCCTCTCTCTCTTGGCACAGATGACACAGCTGCGGCACCTATACACTAAGGAGCATAGCAGTTGCTCTCTCCATACACAGAATTAGCATCATAGATAATGAGGGTTGGAAGGGACCTCAGGAGGTCACATCTAGTCCAACCCCCTGCTCAAAGCAGGACCATCCCCAACTAGATCATCCCAGTCCAGGCTTTGTCTACCAGGTCTTAAACACCTCCAAGGATGGAGAGTCCACAACCTCTCTGGGTAACCTGTTCCAGTGCTTTACTACCCTCCTTGTGGGAAAGTTTTTACTAATATCCAACCTAAACTTCCTTTCCTGCAACTTGAGACCATTGCTCCTTGTTCTATCATCTGCCATCACTGAGAACAGTCCAGCTCCGTCCTCTTTGTAATCACCCATCAAGTAGTTGAAAGCTGCTATTAAATCCCTCCTCAGTCTTCTCTTCTCCAGACTACATAAGCCCAGTTCCCTCAGTGTCTCTTCATAAGTCATGTGCCCGAACCATTTTTGTTGCCCTCCACTGGGCTCAAGCCAATTTGTCCACATCCTTTCTGTAGTGGGGAGTCCAAAACCAAACACAGTACTCCAGAAGTGGCCTCCATCCGCTGGCAGTGCTCCTACAAATGCAGCTCAGTACGCGATTAGCCTTCTTGGCAAGAAGGACACACTGTTGACTCATATTCAGCTTACTGTAACCCCCAGGTCCTTTTCTGCAGAGCTGCTGCTTAGCCAAGTGGTCCCCAGCCTGTACCAGCATAGGATTGTTCCACCCTCAGTGCAGGACTTTGCACTTATCCTTACTGAATGTCATGAGATTTCTTTTGGTCCAATCCTCCAATTTGTCTAGATCTCTCCTAGCCCTACCCTCTGGCATATATCTACTCTTCCCCCCAACTCAGTGTCATCTGCAAACTTTCTATATGTGAACTCCTATGCTATCTTCCAGGTCCTTGATGAACATTCCTGGAGTCACAAGTCACTTCCAAAATAGGCAGGAAAGAGATCAGAAATAAAACTTAGGGTGATTCTGTGAGCAGCAAAAAGGTTTCATTTACTGAATACATTATCTGCTCAGGTCTATTATCATGGAAGCAGGTCTTTGTAAGACTATCTTGATCTGAAATTTCCCAAAGCTCTGAGAGAGTTAGCTCTAGAGGGAGTTATTTGGCTATTCACAGAGTAAAGGACTTGGATTTTCTTGCAGTTTTAGGGATGTTTAAATCAGTGGTTTTCCAGATGATAAAGAGAGGGTATTGTCACTAAGCCTGGATTTGAATCTCAATTTCCCTCAATTTCAGGGGTATTCAATTCTTAGGGATAGGGAGCCAACTATGTCTGATTTCCAGTCATGAATAGAGTTAGAAACCAACTTTATGAATAGCCATTTGTATCAATATCTTCCTGAAGGTTTGAATTTTAGATACTCTTAGCTATCTGAGCATGCTGAGATGCTCAGGTAGCTAACATTTTATAACATTAAGATAATAGTGTCATTGTTAAATAAAGGTGCCTCTTACCTTTCATTCAGCCATCAAATGGAAAGGCCAAACCGCAGAATATGTAGTCTCAAACCTCCTTGCCGATCACGACAATATAAATGCCAACCAGTGAATAGATCTGATTTTTAAAACAAGGTTATTAGGACCCAGAAGGAAGCAGCTGGCTTCTAGCACAATGGAAAATAAGCTGTCTCACAGCTAGGATAGCCACAGGGTCTTGATGAAAATGGAAGATCATTTCATCTCCCTTGAAAGCTACACTATCATGTCCTGCAGATGGACACAGTTACTCTAGCCACCTCTGAATTAGCAAGGAGGTTAAATAGCTATCTCTCTTCGAAAGGAGCTTCCTTCAAACTACAGTTTTATTGGGAAAGGAACAAAAAAGCTTTTATTAGCCTGATATTCCTGCTCTGAGGAGTCTGCACCTCATTTTAATGCATGTAGCCCTGCAACAGATTTTTTCATGCTTGTAGCTGAATGCTTCTGGAGAAATCATCACAGAGATTTGCCTTGTTTAATATGCTAACTGCAGTCTGGGGCAAACCAGGCATAGAAAATACCCTCACATTTTCCACCCCCCACCCTTGTGCATGCATGTGTGTCCACACACACACGGACACACACACGAAGAAGTTAACAGGCTTGAGAATGGGATGAAAAGACTGATACATGTGTGTGAATAGAGGGGACTCTGGGGACGGGGTGTTCATGGGGAATTACAGTTACACATCTGAAGCTTATACAGTACCTTATGCTGTCTGGATGTCTTCAGAGGCTCCTGAGAACAGTCTTCCTTTTTATATGTGCATGTGTGTGTAAAACAATCTTGTGGTCTTGTGATTTCAGGTAACAACAAGGCAGCATGTGGGTTCAAATGATCTCTAGCCCCTAAGACTTGCGCTCAGAGCTGTGTCTCTGGGACCTGCCCTGAAGCCAATAACAATCTTTCCTGCCACTATTGTGCTGAATAACCTCAGGCAGGTCACTTTGGCCTTGTTGGTAGGTGAAAAATGATGGGGAAGGCTATTGGGAACTGTGTATCAATGCAGGTGCCGGACAAAATCACCATTCTTGTGCTCCTTGACTTATCCTTTTCTGTGTTGCTACCCACTCCAGTGGGGCAAAGCCCTGGAAGAAATGGGGCAGTCGTCCCACAGTAGGCAGTAAAATGGAAAAGAAGATGCAGTGTCCCCTCTGGTGCTCTTGGAGCCATTGAACCTACTTGCATCTCTGGGTTGCTTTATCTTGAGCTGATGTAATGCCCCAGTAAAAAAAAATGTTACCCTCTGGTTTTCATTTTTTATCGTTCCCTATCAGGCAGGAAGCTTGATCTTGCCACTTGGGATCAGATGGAAAGTACTATGGAAGCCTCTGGCATTATTATTCCTGGTGGGTTTTTGCTGTCTGTCTGCATGTCTCCTAGTATCTCGCAGGGCTTGAGGCCATATGGCCTGCCTGACTGGAATTTTTCTCCTTGTAATGAAATCAGTGCACTCCGTGATTAGATAGAGAACTTCTGCGTGCAACAGGCTCTTCAGAACCTATTCAGCTGATTTATTAGATGTTGCTATTTCCTTTGTCTTCCCGCTCCATACCCACAACTGTATCTTTCTCTTCACTTCAAACTATGCCTGGCATAGGCACAGGTACTCTAGGCCTGTGTCAGTGTCCCGTCAGATGGTGGGCTGGCTCTGTAAGGGATTTTAAGGATTCTGAAAGAAAATCTGGCACGTGAACTCGTGGGTCTGGTATCGAAGCTGTTTAATAAATCTCATGAGTAAGGGGTTGTACTGCTTAGCTGAACAGTAGCAAATACATAACCTATATGTAAGAAGAGGGGGCAGCAGGGAAGTGATGCAGGCAACTACATGCCTGTTGGTCTGATCTGGAAGGTATGTTAGACGTTAGAACAATTTTGGAAAGAAAGAATCATAAAAGTCTTGAAGGTAAATGGAAAATGAAATGACATGCAAAATGGGATACCAGCAATGGATGGTGATAGACCATCCTGACTTTCTTTCTTTCCTAAGATAGCTGACTTTCTAGAGAGAGGGACTGAGACATCTAACCTTTACTTCAATAAAGCAATTAATACACTGTCACTAAGGAAATTATTAGTTTAGCTGAAGAAAATGAGGATTTGTACAAGAATTGCAGAGTGGTAAGAAACTGGCTAAAAGAGAGACAACAACAGTTTGCACTGAAATGGAAACTATTGGGTTGGAAGGAAATTATCAGTAGACTTCCTCAGTCTTGGAACTGATCTTATTTAATTTTCTCGTTAATAACTGTGGCACAAAGTGGGAACATGCTACATTTCCTGCAAGGTTAGGGAGCCTCACCATTACAGAAGAGGATCGGAATATCGTAACAGAAAAAATGGATGGTCTTAAGGACTGGAGAAAGAGAGATATCCAATTACTTGAGTACCTATCCAAAGAGCTTTGAGATCACTGGATAGAGAATACTATCTCAGAGTGATTGTATAAATACGGACAATTGATCTTGTGTATTAATCTCAGTCATGGAGTAGCAATATTATATCTATGTATATTTGGATGCAGTTGATTTCAGGCCTTCCCAATAGGACTCTAACAAAGATGACTAGATTGATGGTGGTCTTGGTAATCTTGATCTGAATGTCAAGAAAGGAAGAGCAGCTGTTGACCCCCGGTCTCTCATGATTTCTGCAACAATGCTTTCCTGTTGTTCTCTCTTACTGAAGTCTGTCCAAGTGATCTGTTGTCCTAGATACTGTATACTCACAGGTGGATCCAGGATTTTAAAAGGAGGGGTGCAGCAGATGACACCAGTGCTCCAGCTCAGCCAAGGAGGGGATGGGGATGAAGTACAGCTCGAGCTCCCAGGCATGTTGGGCACGCTGGTGGTGGGGAGGGGAGCAGATGCAGGAAGGGGGGACCTTCTACCAAAACCTCTGTCTTCAGAGCCTGGCACCCACACAGCTGTTCCCCACAGGGAGAAACCTGGGGGACCAGGCATCGAGCAGGGACCCACCCTCTGGTACGGCCACTGCCATCCCCAGTTGAGCCACTCACTGCAGCTGGAGCCCCTGAGCCAATAGGGGAAACCTGGAAAGGGCAAGCAGGGAGCAGGCACAGGAAGGGGAGGCTACGTGCCACTACTGCTGTCCCTGCCAAGCCTAGCACCCCATGCAGCAGCTCCAGACACAGCTCCCAGTTGATGCGAGGCAGGGGAGGTGGACGCTGGGGGAAACCTAGGGCCAGTTCAGCCGGGAACGGGGGCAGTGGTGGGAAGGTCCCCCTTCCTGTGCCTGATTGTAAAATCACAGCCTATCTAGAATGGTATGAGGCACACAGACGCATCTAATGGCAGAATAGCAAGCTGAAAGAAAACATAATTTTTACAATGAATGAATGGCACAAGTAATTTCTGCTTCAGGAAGAAATTACTTACACAGGGGACAGTGTAGGATCCTGAGGGCCTGGGATGAGAAATCATATCAGCAAGACACCAGGTGTTTTCTTTCAGGATACTGTGCTGCTTTATGCATGTGGTAGCTCTTTTTTCTCTCCTATAAGAAAAAGATTTATCTTGTCATTCATAAGCATAGAAAATTATGCTGGTGAGAATATGAGTACATCCAACACCAGACAGCTTCAGGGACAATTTCAGAAGAGGAACACTAACCTTTGTCTTATTCCTAGTGACATACCCAGAAATGTGTAATGGTAAATGAAAAGAGACAGCGTGTTTTATTACTCAGCTGAATGGGCAGTTAAATTTATTTAAATTTAAAGGAACACTTAAAATGATGCGGTTATAATTTCACTTCCAAATTGGAATATTTCTACATATAGTATGCAAGAGAGTTACAGGCTGATTCAGGAGAAAGGATCAATGCCATCTTTCACTGCTAGATTTCCAAAGCGAATCTAGTTCAGGAAGCTACTGCACCTCCTCCTCCTCCAGGCCTCACCTGGAGTACTCTGGTTTTGGGTACTGCGTAGCAAGAAAGACATGGACAAATTGGAAGGAGTCTAGCAGGAAGCAACAGAAGTGATTAGAGGGTTACACATAGAGGGCTGGGAGTATTTAGCTTGGAGAAGAGAAGTCTGAGGGGGGTCTGATAATAGCCTTCAAATACAAAAAAGGTTTGCTATAAAGATAATGGTGATCTACTCTTCTCTCTTCCTACAGGAGACAGGGTAAAAAGCAATAGGCCCAATTAAGGCAAGAGAGATGTAGACTGGCTATTAGGAGGGAAAGTTACAGGATCTGTTCCAACTCTAGGCCTTGTTAGCAAGGGTCTGTTCTTGCAGCTTTGCTCCCTCTGCTGCTGGGGTAACCTCGAGGGCTCTTCTCCCTTCTTACTATCCTCATTCAAGATCCTATCATTCAGAACTCCAGACTGGAGCTGGGGCAGTAGCAACCACCCACCCAACTCCTTGTAGTGGGGGTAGGTGGCTAGGGACTTGTGTAGACGTATAGTCACCATCCTTTACTTTATGGTAGATGCTCTCTAGGTTTTTAAATGTTCTCCTTGCATTGACCAAGTGAGCCATATCTAGAAGCATGCTGGACATAGAGCTTGAACTGGAAAGGACTGGGCTGGAGTGGCTGTGGTAGGGGTGAGAGCATGGGTGTTGATGACTTTGTACCCCCTAGATTTGGTATGGAGGTACAGCATCCTATGGTCTGGTATAGCAAAGGCTGCTTAATGCCATTACCTTTTCTATGCTTCCTTGTGCCTGCTGGTCAGTCTTCCCGAGGAAGGATGGATGCGGGCATATTTGGGTATACCCATACTGAGTATATCCAGTATATAGGAAAATTGATCTTAGTATGTAAGTGATTGTTACAAATGGCCTCTGTGCCAGAGGACTGATGGGTTGCCAACATAACACCCATCTTTCAAAAGGGCTACAGAGGTGACCCCGGGGAACTACAGATCAGTAGGTCTCACTTCTATCCCTGGCAAGTTGGTAGACTCTAAGAAAGAATAAAATCAGCAGTATCTAAACCAATGTTGATGAATGCCAATGTGGGTATGACAGGGGATAGATCATGTTAGGTCAGTGATTCTTAACCAGGATGCCATGACATCTTGTGGTGCCTTCAGATCCTTTTTAAGGGTGTCACAGGTACTGCTCAATATAGCACAATTAAGTTTGCTAACACCTACGCATGATTTACAAGATAAGCCCAGAGATTTCAAATAGGAATTCATGCTGCCAAAAACAATCTGGAACCCGTTGTGGTTTTTCTGAGTTCTTTGCAATAAAGGAATTGTTCTAGTTCTTTGGATTGATATCTGGCTGGGGTGTTATGAACCCAACACTCTTTCCTGCCCAGAGCAGGGAGTCGGACTTGATGATCTGTTCAGGTCCCTTCCGACCCTAGAAACTATGAAACTATTATTTTTCTGTAGTCAAAAAAGAGTGAAAGCTAGAAGCTGGCATTTTACAAGAGGTGCCTTGAGTCTGTGGGGAGCCTGGAGTGTAACAAGCTTGAGAAGCAGGTCTCTAGGTATACCTTGCTCTCATGCTCTCCCACTAGAGTATCCATTTTTGGAAGATACTGGGCTAGATGGGTCATTGGTCTGTCCCAGTATGACTCTTATGTACTTATGAGGACAGTACAGAATCTATACTGCCATCAGCCTGGGGTCTTTCAATAGCAATAGATTCAGCTTCAAAAAAAGAAAAAGGATTAAGGGTGCCAAAGATACATAAACAAATAGGAATCAACAGCTTTGTGAAATTAAAATTCTTCTGTTTCATCATCATTTCTACCCCTTAGCCTGTTGGTATTTTTATGAAGCAGGAACCAAACTCCTGGATGACCTCAAATTTCAGTGATTCATTTCAGTGTTTCTCATCCCTTTCAGGAACTGTGTGGCAACAAGGTATTGAATGACACAGCACAGTCTCTCCCTCAGCTGGTTTGCAGAGATAAAGTTTTTTTTTTTCCGCTGAGTAAAATTACATCCCTGATTTCAAACCCTGCATCACAAAAGAATGAATATGAAGCTGTTTTTAGCCACATTTATGAAACTGTATCTGCTGGGTTCAAGCACTAAACATTTGGCAGGGAATTTCTCTCCCCTTTCTGTCTTATATTAAATGATGGCCCCATCCTTGCTATGGTTGCTATGCTGTGAGCTGTGGTTTTCAAAGCCAGCAGTTCAAAGAGGATGCTGCACAGTTTGAGAAAGCACACAATATGGTGAACTCTTTGCAGTCTTTAAGATTGTGTGTCTTCCTAAATGATCTGTTCTACTGCACGTTATTGAGCTTGACCTGAGAATTACCAGATAAATTCTCTGGTTGATGCTAAGCAGGAGGTGAGATCAGATGTCCAATACATCCCAAATGATTTTCTTTAACCACCTTGCACTAAGTGAAGAGTAACCCTCTGGTCTAGGGACACAAATCATTAGATTGTTTCTAAGGGATAGTAGTTGCATTGAATTCGCAGATGCTTTGGAACCGGGGCTGTTTGTTCAAATGGACAGCATTTTCAGAAGTATGTAGTGCACCCACATTTGGGACCGGTTTTTACACAGACCTCAACTCTCTTGTAGGTAGCTGATTAAACAGTTGGATTTTCAAATGAACTCACCGCCATATGCAGTGCTGGACTTCTTCTGGAGTCTGAATGACAGCTGAGCCTTGCCAGTCTGCCCATGAGATTTTTGGAAATGGTATCTCTGATTATGTCTCTACCATGTTCCTGAAACTCTTGAGACTTGTGCTGATAAGTTTGCCCCTCCTACCCACCCACACACTCCCCATCTGCAGATGCTAATCCTGGAAATGAGGCAATGAAGCTGTCCCAGGGATATTCCCCCCCTACCCCTCATTGGTCACTACCACAGCAAAGACAGATATCTCCAGCTGCCTCATTTCCTGATCTGGTGGGTCTGGTGTAGGAGTGAGTGGCAGGGCATGCTTCTTGGCAGCCATCTCACAAGTACTGTAAAAGTGGCATAGACGTATTCTGTGGGCTTCAAAGAGGAAACAGCTCGGCATCTGCAACTGTACTTTTTGAATGCAGACTCTGAAGACAAGGCCAGACTGAGGCCCCTTTTCTACAGCTTGCCCCTTTGTGATTTAGTTGCAATTACAAAAAAGTGGGAAATAAAATTTGATGGATACCAACTGCTCCAACTCCTAGACCATTCTTCTCTTCCACTGAATACTTTGAGAGCTAAATCAGTTCAGATAATTTGTTTCACCAGGTGATGCTTATAAATATGCCTCTACTATTTTTAAGCAAGAGGCAAGGGTTTCTTTTTTTGGACCACCTGCATTGTTGGGATAGTTAGACAAGTTTTCAAGTGCAAGACATTCTTCGTCAGAATATCTTGAATATCTGTCATATTTTACATATTGTATAATTTTTTTATGCCTTGTTGCAACTTCCAGGGATTCTTTTCCCAGTCCCACTGCTTCAGGTTCACCAGTGAGTATGTATACTGACTGCACTGGACCTATCAATTCCTTAGGTATAGAGTACTATGGCTGAGGGGGTGGATCCCTGATTTTCAGTAAAATTGTTTGCATTGTACCACAGCCTAATTAGTTTTCTGTAGTCAAAAATGAGTGAAAGCTAGAAGCTGGCATTTTACAAGAGGTGCCTTGGGTTTAAGGATGGGATATTTTCCTCTTGATATTTTCCTCTTAATTTAGGAATCTGCTCTGGCAAATCTGGACAGTGAGTTACTTGTATAGCTGCTGCTTCTTTCTCTGCCTCTATGCCATTGCCCTAGATACATAGCTTTCTTTCTGATCTGTCTACAACTGCATATTGGCCCAATCCACAATGAATTGTATTTGTACTGGTACTGGCTGGCACTCCCAGGATTTCTGCCTGTGCCTGAACTACCATATCGCACTTTTCTATCCAGCCTCCAATTTACAGTGGCTGTAATTTTTTTTTTTTTTTTTTGCAGTGAAAATATTTTGCTAATGACCAGTCACTTCTTGAATATCCTTGCTTAATTCTCTCCTTTAAATGTGCTGTCATTGTGATTGCAGCTCCACTCACTAGTGACAAGTTATTTTCCACTTCCCCAGCTCTGTTTTTTAATGGGGCACTACTAGAAGCAGCTGTGGTTGAGCAGTGGCAGGTCCTCCCTATCGGGCACTATTAGAATGCATACCAGGTGAAACCAAGCTTGTCCAGTGGGGAAGTTTCTGACGATGCTTATTTCTAAAATATTCAATTATAGATTTCATAGATTTCTAGGGTTGGAATTATTTTAATCACTGGCTGTGATCCTGAACCAGCGCAAAAACATTCACCCCTTTTTACCTGTGAGCAGTTTCCCTGTCCATCAGCACAGGTCCTCCTATCTGTGCTGTCATTTGCTGCACTTTCTGCACTCTTTTCAGTTGTCTGTCTTCTCTCTTTCATTTGATTAAGTGGAATCCAGTTTCTTTGTCTTGCAGCCTGGACACTTCCTCTTTGGCTAGCCCCAGGCTCTCAACTAAAACCACAGTCATGTCCCATCCATTTCTCTTTGGGCCCAGACTTGACAGTCTAGCCTCTTGCACTCATATGGTCTTTTTATTCTGCATCCACTGCTTATTAACTCTAAGCATCATATCATTGATGTCACTGGGATCAGGGGTAAACCATAGCATATATGTAGTTTATCTACAGGCTCTGCATTCAAGGGGCATAGACTGCAAAAAGACCCCCCCCCACTGCATGTTCTGTGCTTGAGCTGTTCAACAGTTCCACGATCTGAATATCCTGCAGGCAACTCTCCTAGCCCCAAGTCTTACAGCATTTTCATGTCAGCTAATTCGGCTCCTCTGGAGAACAAACCCAGCACAACTACTTGCAGAGTGCAGCAGCTACAGCTGTATTTCCTCCCTGCAAAGCTCTGGGAGCACGAGGCCAGCTTGCAGAGCAACACCATCTTCCAAGCCTCATGAGCGAGATTACGCATTTCGGTGCTATCAACTCCTTACGAAACCTACTCTGTGCATTTGTCTCTCTCAGTACTCACTCACCGAGTACAAAACTCAAATGAACTACTGTCCCTGTATCCATTCATAGCATCTGACAAAATAGATTGTTGTCTATGAAAACTCATGCCTCTGAACCAGTTTCTTTCTAAGGTGCCACCATACTTTACCTTCTGCAATAAACTTATTGAAATCATCATGTCCCTCCTCCTGTCAGGTGTTGGTATCAAATGTTTCAGAGAAAGAAACTTCATATCAGGCAGCCCTGGGATAATTTGACCCAGAAAAAGCTTCCTTCTGCTCTCACTTAGTCAGAAGTTGCCTCATGCACTGAAGCAGGAAGGTATGTAACACTTCAGAAAATTAGATAGCTTAGTCCTTGTTACTGAGGTGATAGAGTTTCTGATTTTTTCCATTGAATTGTAGCCTTAATGGTATTTATCTTGGTGACATTTCAGATAACTTTCACATCATTCCTGTTGTGTACAGGGTCATTATTTTTTGCAGTCATTCTTGCACAGTTTTGTAAGGAAGCCCCAAATGTTATGTGTCATCGCTGGATCTCTGAACTGTGTCATCTAAAATGATAAGTGCTGATCCTTTTCATTTAGTGGGGGCTGGGAGGGTGAAGAAGCAAGAAATAAGGTCAGCTTATTTTCTCAGTAAAGGGAATACGTGCTGATTTGTATGAGGAAGATGACATTTGGAGTCTTTAAATCAATAATTTATACTCAATGGCATTTACAGGGCCAGATTTACACTGTGCAAATCATAGTCACTCCATTGATTAACAACAATGTAATGAGATTGCAGCCTAGTTCTTATAATGAGCCATGTTTCTGAAGGAGCACGGGTCAAGATTTTCAAGTACACAGCACCTATGTAAGGGATTAGGTTTTCAAGAGCTCAGCTCTCATGTGAGCACCAGGGTAAAGGCCACAGTGCAAACGGTGCATCACCCAGACACTTCCATTGTTACACACATGGTTCAATTTTCAAAAATGTTAAGCACCCAGCTTGCACCCCATGTGCTAGAAATCTGCTGAAAATCTGGTCACTTATACTATCTACTTGCAAGATGAAATCTGGGGAAAATCCATCCCCCTTTCTGAGCAAGGAGCTCTTGTAAATCTTCTGGCCCTTGAAATCCTTAGAGGGCATGAACAACGCCCTTTAAAATCATTAATTTACCAAGCTTCACAACATCTTATGAGATAGATAAGCGTTACTTACTGAATTGTGCATACTGGGGAACTGCTAGGGAGATGCACTAAGATAAAAAAAATTGAGTGCCTAAATCCAGGCATCTATCCATATTAGGGATTTGTGTCCACCTCTAATATGTAGGATCTGAACAATTCATAATCTTTTAAACATTCATCCTTATAACACCTGTGTGAGCTAGGGAGCGCTATTAGCCCCATTTCATAGATAGGGAACTAAGGCACAGAGAAACAAAGGGCCCAGTCCAATCTGAATCTCAGAGATGCCTACATATTATCCTTGTGGCACTTGAAACCTTGGCACTGTGGCCTGTACCTGTGATCCAGTTTGACTTGTTTGGGGCACTTAGGAGCCCTCTAAAGTAAGGGGTGGGGGGCAGTCATAGGGAAAAGCCCATGAATCTAGGCAGTAATGGCATTTTTATTTGAAAGCAATTGTGACTGGATTGGGATTCACTGATTTCTTGTCCAAAGAGACATCATTTATACCCCAGTGTTTTTTAGTTTCAAAAAGAGATATTTGAAATACTGTACTGATTTATACCCTATGTTAACGCAGGCCTTAGCAGTAGTGTCCATGTGGTGTTCCATTAAAATCAATCCAGGTAGGCAGGGGGGTCAGCTGCCCTGTCTCACACAGAAAGATCAGGATGCCAATGAAGTCAGTGGGGATACATGGGTGTCTCTCAGTGCAGAATGTGGCCCAGATACTGCATTTGCCAGTGAAAGTATCACAAAGCAAACATCAGTAAAAATGAAGGCCAATATATGGATGTGGGGACCTCCCTCGAGTACTTGTGTCCTACATATCCACACAACAGCAGGAGGACATCATGTGACAACCTACAAACCTGTTCTCATTCTGTATGCCTCATGGCAAATCACTGAAATCTCAAAAAAAAAATCACCTACAGTTTGTGTTGTCGAAAACAGGCAGGGCTTGATTCTTAGCTGGTGTAAATCAGCTTATTTTTCTGGAAATCAGTAGAGCTATGTCAGTTTACACTAGCTGAGGATAGGGCTTGTCGAATGTTGAATCAAGCTGGACTGGTTAAAACAGCCAACCCTGATTAAATGCGACCAACAAAGACATATCTGGAAATGTCATTGCCAGATAAAGACATTAACTTCTGGTCAAAGATGCCATTGACATTTACCAAATTCTTGGAGGAATAAGGCAGGCGAGGTTCTTTGGTAGGTATGAAATCTTTTATTAAACCAACTGACTAATTGGAAAAAGCATGTTTAGATCGGGTCACAGAACTCCTCATCTCTCTCTCCCTCTTTCTGTCTCTGTTTTACATACATGCTTGAGCACATACACTATTTGATAGCTCAGATCTAGTAGCTCCAAATTTTGTAGCAAAGACTCCTAATCTTCCTAAAGTTAAGGAATCTTTCTCAAAATAAGTTGAGCAGTGTTTTCAATCTATAGTTTTATGCATAAGAGTGTTTTTTTCCTAGGGTTCAGGGATGTATTTGGTAGTCATGTTGGCCATGGCTACCAGATACATCTCTGAAACATGGAAGATGCCGAGTTTTAGCTGATTTTTGTAATGGAACTTCATTGCTGAGCAACAAGAAAGACGCATTTCTTTTTGTCCTAGGGTGACATTTTGTCTACGTTCTGTGGCAAGCGTTGCAGGAAGGAAAGAAAAAAAATGGTTTCGACAGCGAAAAACAAAATATTGCTAAGGATGGTGTTGCATTTAAGACCCTGCTCTCAGATTTAGGCCTGGGTTAAATTTTCTGCCCTGCTATAACATGACCTTAGGCAAGTCTCTTCCTGTACCACTGTTCCCTACTTGTAAAGTGGGCTTAATCCTTTGCTCCTCATAATGCTTTTTCTATTTAGAATATAAGCCTTTGGGACAAGGATTGCCTCTCACAACTTGTGCGTACAGCACTTAGCACAGTGGGGACTTGTTCACAGTCATGACCTTTAAATACTTCTGTATTAAAACTAATTGCAAAAACCATCCTCAGAGATGGGACTAGCTGTTGATTAGTTGTTAATAATGAGAAGAGACGGGGCAATTATATATATCTGTGAAACCTTCCTACAGCCAGCTCTGTAGAACTGGGTTTTGAGTGTCAGGAGAAAGACTAAAAAAAGACGATTGCAGAAAATAGCGGGAATCCCTAACACAGGCATTTTATTTCCATTTTATCCCTTCAAGAAAGGCTGAGATAGGGGAACTGCAGTGCTCAGAGGACAGGTAATTGGATATGGAGCCTTTCCCTGGTGTGTTATTGCAGATCAATCTAGCTCAGCCTGGTAAATGACTGCAAGACATTACTCTCCCATAGTTGTTTGGTGGTTTATGTGGATGATGGCCTCAGTTAGTTCTTTTAACATTTAAGTATCCACAGCAAAACTCTCAGTCCCCAGAGGACTGCCAGGCATTCAACAAGACATTGATACTGAACTCCTTCTCTCACTACTGGGGACAAGAGTCCTAACATGCCAGTGCTGAGACACGACACAGTCAGCGTGAAGAAGCTGTCCCTGTTTGCACTTTATCTATTCATTGAACAAACAAAGGCCTCCAGGACTGTCGGTCTCCCACCTTTCACCAGCAATAAATTTGCTTTGATAGGTTTTGTTTTGAAAAATGGCCAAAGCGCCGAAGCCAAACTAAGCTGTCTAGCTCATCCAACCGTCTGTATGCTGTGCAGGCGACACTTAAAGGGCAGCAGTCTGAGTCTGAAATTATGTTTTGGTGCCTCCACAAAAGGAACAGGAGGAAGTGGCTGTTTTCACAGAAGCACGTCTCCCCAGCAGGTACCCCAATTAAAATCATCTCTGATGTGTGATGTTATAGTGAGAGGTTTGTCCAGAGATAAAAGAAAGCAAAGCTTCCTGATCTGGAACTGCCAAAACCATCTCATATTATCTGTCCTATGTAGCCAGCTAGGCTCTATCAATAGGGCTCTCTTTTTATCTTGGCACAAGTTCCTACTATGATTTCCCAAAATACCTCCTATTAGTCATGTTCATTTCTTTGGTTATTTTTCAACTCGACAGGTTTCTTTTCTTTTCATGTCTAAAAACCTATAATTTAATCATTAATTTTTTAATCAACTCAGATCGGATAATGCAACAAAATAAAGTCATATGTGAGATCAGAGGCATAACAATCAGGTTCTGCTCCTTGGCTGCCAGCAGTGGCATGGGTAACAGGAACAGCCTGGCCAGCGGTTGCCCCCTTTAAATGGGCACCTGGAGTTGGTACCCTGCCCCCCCACCCCCCATCACAGTACTGTAGTGAGAGAGACATCAAATAAAATCATTTTTATTTTGGTACCATCAAAGAGCCTCAAAGGGCATCCAAGGCCCCACTGTGTTCAGGACCGCACAGACCAATAGTGAGAAACCAGCACTACTCTAGAGGGTTTACATCCCCCCAAATGACAGAAGCTTAGCTGTTCAGCTCAAGCTGTGGTAGTTCATGCTTGCCATGCTCTAGAGCAGTGGTCTCCAAAGTGGGGTGCATGCAAGATGATCCACTGGGGTGCAGGAAGAAAATATTAGAACTTCTATTTAGATGTATATTTATATAAATATACATATATTGGGGTGCATGCTCAAATTTTTTACTGATAGGGGTGCGCGATCAAAAAAGTTTGGAGACCACTGCTCTAGAGGTGCCTGTTTCCCTCACTGGTGTGTCAGCCAAGCTGCCAAATCTAATATAGTTCTCAGGATGATTGGGCTCCAACCCTGCCTGGGTGCTACTGCCATGCAAACAATAAATTAGAGAAACGAAAATGGAGTTCTTCTGCTTCTGATCCAATAAGGAACACAAATAATGCCACATAGAATAAATAGCAATGCCTATAAGGGAATGCCCATAACAACCTATTTGGGCAACGCACCATAGAGCATGATCTTTTAACTCAAACTAGTCATGAGACGATTGCAAATGATGAAAGCATTCATGAGAAGCACAGCCATGGGGACACATAGAAAGAGGAGAAAATCTAAACACAAAAAGGGCTAAAGCTGCTAGATACTGTAAATGGAAACTAAACATTTTGTGAATGCCACATGGGTGTTTGTTTTATCCTCAACATTGCTGTTGGAAGAGATGGTCCTTGTTCAGATAGACAAAGCAGACAAAGGAAGTATTATTGTACTGGACTGGGAACTGAGGGGTAGTGAGTTTAAAAGCAAGGATCCACAAAGGTATTTAGGTGCCTGAGTCCCACTGATTTCAGGGGCACCTATGTAGTTTGGGGATCTGGGCTACAGGAACAAGTAATTTGTTTTAGACCATGAATCCAATCCTTTTGAGCCTGCCTCAGTGCTGCAACCCAAAAACACACGCTGAATCTTTCCTCCAATGTCATCCCCCTCCATCACAAAATATCTTCTAGGACTACAGGTTAAATATCAGCTGCTACATACCACAGAGGGATTCAGTGTGACTAACAAAAGCACTATACACATGGAAATAATAAGGGTACATAGTGTGTCAGTGCTGAAATCCCTAAGGAGAGACACTGGGTCAGCTTCCGACTAAATTATTCTGGCATTTAGCATGAGCCACTGAAAGAATGCCAAATCCTGCTTCCCTTTGCTCTGTATAGCAAGCTCTGCCTTTGCTTCCCTCCTGGGAAAATCAAAATAATGATGACCAATCTTTGGTATTCCTTCTACCACCAGTTGATTATATGTTCACCCTCATCCTCACTGGGGAAAAAGGATAGTTTAGTTTAGTAGATGGGGCACTGAACTGAGACTCAACAGACCTGGATTCAGTTCCTAGCTCAGCCATTGATTTTCTGTGAGATTTTCTCAGGTCACTTAGGCCTAAGTCCTGTTTCATATTGCAAACATAAGTAGCACTCAGGTAGTTGCATAATGGCATTTTTTGACACTTGCACACTATTTGGATAGTGAAATGGAGGAGTCCTCCTCTGACCTTTCAGGCCAATGGATCTTGCCCAGGGAATAGTAGACACACAGCTGCTAGGGCCTGCACCTACAGGCAGCTTGAACCTACATCTCAGTAAAGTGCTTTAACCACTATACCATAGGGCAACCCTTACCTGACACATGCTGTAGCCATACTCCTGAAGCTGGCTCACTGCATCTTTCATTTTAATATTTGCTGGATAAATGGCACGGTAGGAGAGGCAAGTTAGAACTCAAGGTATCCTGCTTTCCAATACAGCAGCCGTCTTACAGAGCCATATTCCACCTGTTCTCCTGTCCTTCACCTGAACCTATATACTTTCCCCCTTGGCTGCTTAGCACCTGTCACCCTTTCCCTAGGTAAGTGCCCTCACCCCTCGGGCTAATAGGTGAACGGGTCCTCCTCCTCCGGCAATGCACAACCAGTAGACCTGCTTTTTTGTGCATCTACATTTCTGGGACTTACCAAGTGTTATGTACATGCTCATGTAATTCTACTCATACAGGGCACCTGTGGAGCCTGCTGAGTAAACTTAGTAGGGAAACAGAGAGAGTGACTACTATATGTGGAATCAAAACTGTGGATAGGTGCTAATTGCATTCATGTAGTCACCTATCCAGTTCCAGTTTTGGGAGCCACACTTCAATAAGGATGTGGAAAAACTTGAGAGGGTCCGGAGGAGAACCACCCGTCTGATCAGGGACTTGCAAGGCAAGCCATATGAGGATAGGCTGAGGGACCTGGGCCTCTTTAGGTTGAGAGAACTTGATAGCGACTTAACCGCTACATCAGAGGAGTGCATCAGGAGTGCATCAGAAGCTCTGTGAACAACTGTTCACTAGGGCACCCCGGGGAAGACCAGGACCAATGGATACAAACTCCTGGAAGGCTGCTTCAGGCTTAATACCAGGAAAAACTCCTTCACAGTCAGGTTGTCCAGACTGTGGAATAAACTCCCTCCAGAGGTGGTGCAGTCACCTACCCTGGAGGTTTTCAAGAAGAGACTGGACAGTCACCTCTGTGGGGTCACCTAACCCCAGTTGTCTTCCTGCCTAGTGCAGAGAGGCTGGACCCAATGATTTGCAAGGTCTCTTCCAGCCCTGTACAATCTATGAATAGCCTCTATTTAAGCACATGAAAGCGAAGTAAGATTTAGCCCTTAATCTGTATGATGCCTCAGTGTGTCATGTGTAAAATGGGGATGATTCTTCTTTACTTCATTTTGGTGGCTCTGAGGATAAAATCCCTTTAGGATAACACGGTGCTCAGATGCTACAGCAATGAGTGCTATTTAAACATTTAGATAGATCCTGAGAAATACTGGAGGATGAAGGTGGTGGTGCCATCATCTCTTTTTACTGCCCCAAACAAAACCCAGGGTCTGCTGAACTCTGGGGAGCTCAGATTTGGATTAGAAATCTGTCCATCCAGCCAGTCTGTACCCATAGCTCTGTGATATCTAAATGCCTGTTACCTACAGAAACACTGCAGTCCATACATCTTCCATTAGTTCTTCTAATCCCCATTGCCTACTCCCTTGATTTGCCCTTCCTTTTATCCTCTTTCTGGGCTGCCTATGACCCAGTTATTTAAACCTGAAGATGCACTGTTGAAACAAAGGCTTCTTGCTGCCATAACAACCCACCTGGCCAGAGAGAGCTGGATAAAGCACCTGTTAGAGGTTGTCATATACAGTCTGGCATTTGGTAAGCAAAGGAAACCTGTCCATTGACATTTGGTTTAGGCCTCAGGTGTATAACATCTAGAGTTGCCCAAGCAGGCTTGATAATGATCTGACATCCCCTTAGAGCTTAACTCATCCCCCTTGTGCATTAAGATATAGTATTTAATTTCACAACCACATACTGTTTTTTCCCACAGGACTTGTTTCATTCTGTACACATGATAGATACAGATGGAGGGCAGATGAAAAACGTGCGGAGAACTGCTGTAAATGTAGCATTTCTTAACTTTTTCTAGTGCTTGACCTTGCAGCTTTGATGACTTTATCTTACCACTATTCTTTTTCTATGTAATAGCGATTTATACTAGTTATTTGTCTAAGTTGCACAATTCTCACAAGATGTCATGCAATAACCCCTATGGTTTTGTAATATGCTGGGGGGATCTCCACAGGAAATGCTAGACCTTCTGACAGTGACTTGCAGTAATGAATAAATATCCATCCATCAAAGATAGCAAGGATGTGAATTGATATACCCCATACAACCAGCCCATGTTCCATACTCTTATATGTGGTTGTAGCTAGCAGTGGGGCACAAAATAATTATGTATCACAATATTTTAACGATAATTATTAACATAATCAGAGGCGAGGGATGGGCTTATCATTACATGTGGGACTGACACGCGGGAGATGAACGTTTTATTCAGGCTGTTATGAGACATTTTGCATGACATTGGACTAGGGTAAAACCCTGCCCCAGTGAGTAACTGAGAATGTTTCCATTAATTTCAGCAGAACCAAAGTTTCACCCTTAACTTCTTCGTTTCCCAGCTGCCACTCCATAAAATGGGGACAGCAGTACTTCCTTCCTATCTGATCCGTTTATTTTGGAAACCCTTAGCACAGGCTGTTTTTACTGTGTATTTTTGCAGAACCTAACACAATGAGAAGATCTTGTTTATTGGGACCTCTAAGAATTATTATGACAAAAGTAATATCTTGCAGCCTTATACAGGTTTTCCTCACTTGATGCTGTACATGCGTTCCTGGAAAACAGGACATAACTTGGATTCACATAAAGGGACCCCACTTTACAATGTAACAAATAGGGATACGTTCCAAGATCTCGAGTGTACTGACCCCCAGACCCATTTATACCACTTTTACAAGACAATTTTAGTACTCACCAACTGCAGACAGTACACACAAGCACAGGGCGCTATCATAACGGGGATGGCAACTACATGGAGATGGCATAATTGGGATGGCACTGCACAAAGCAGCTGACTGCAGGCTTCTACCATACCAGTTGCATAAGAGTGAATTTACCTTGGATATAATGAATTTTTGGTATAAAAAGGGTCATCTCATAAGAGCAAATTCGCATATACAGAACCTGCATAAAGCAAGGGAAACCTGTAGTGCATTTCGTTCAAGACTGCCAAAGGATAAGCATATGTGCATAATTTAATTTCACATATCTCCTGTTGAAATGGGTGCTGTATTATTAATTCCCTTCTGTGGATAAAGAAACTAGGGAACAACAAGATGAAAGGACCCTACCTTATACAAATATGAGGCAGGATTGGGAATAGACCTCCAATCTGTTTATGGCACTTATATAGCCACTGTTACCATAGCCTCTAGGCTTTTCACAGTCTTTAATGCATTAACAGTCACAAACCCTGTAGGGTAGGGCAGTACTATTACGTCCAGTTTAGGGACAGGGAACTGAGGCGTGCCATTCTCCTGTTTCTTACTCTCAAGCGTGCCCTGCTTGGCCTACCACACATGCCAAATCCAGAAATGAGCTTGTGAGGGACTCCACTGTTGCTCTTGAGCTCCAGAAACAAAGATCTTGAACTGGTGGTAGGGTGCTTCTCCAGCATGGCTTCAGCCTAAGGTGGTGCAAAGGGGTGTGCTTGAGAGTGATGGAGTGCAGTGGAGGTAATGTAGACATACCCTTGGTGCCAGTTCCAAATTATTCCCATAGATGCCTCCGCTCTAGGTATTGCACTGTGTAACAGTGAGGTGCCTCACACCAGGAAGACCATCCAAACCAACGGTTAGACACTTGGATTGCGTACCCAGCTGAATGAGACAGTAATTCACCTCCATGAAGCAATCCAGAGCACTGGGGTGCTGAACTGCTACCAGCCAGTAAAGAGCACTGGTTACAGAGAAATGTCACAACTCCTGCTCCTCCTCAGAGGGCACGTCTACACGTGCCCCTACAGTGCCGTCATTACTGCACCGTCATTTAGTACTGCCTTTAGCATTGCTATGGCGACGTAGCTGCAGCATCATGATTTTTGCCCATGGATGCTGTCACTGTGGCACATTGCTACGGTGATGTAGCATCTCACGTAGATGTGCCCAGAGTTTAGGTGTCTGCCTTGAGGCTACACATTAGGCACCCTTGGGAACCAGGTGCCCAGGCAGAGGTGCCTACCTGAGTCAGGACATGCACCTGACAGGGGCATTTAGTTCAGGGCCAAACACAGGGCCCTCAAGGTAGCTCTTGAATACAGTTGTGGCCATACCCATCTTACACCCAACAGCCTCCAGGTTAGTGCACTTGTCAGGGCCGTGGAAGACCTGTGCTCTAGGCCCTTCTTAGCCTCAATCTATAGCTCTGGCTTCCTGGGAAACTGCTTCAGTCACCAAGCTGCCTGCTAATCTGAATAGGGATCACCCTCCAACACTCCTGCTGAAAGTGGACCACAGGACAGCTAAGAGTACAAGCTTCATGTGGAAAGAAAGAGAACAAGCAAAAGGAAGTCTGACTTTGTAAACCAAAAAGGAGGGTACTTTCCTGAGAGGAAAGAGGCCTGACTTCTGGTCCGTGTTCCCAGGGCATTTTACAGTAGATAGTTTTGGTTAAAAACTGAGAGCAGGGACCAGAACCTAGGTCAGAAGTAAACGTGGCTTAGTGCATTTTGTGTTGAGCTCAGTGCTGCTAGCATCAGTCGGGTATTTGGCAAAATGTGTGAACAGTTAACTGAGCAAAGACTTAAGTGGGCTTTAGCAGTCTCCTAACATCGTTCTGAATTACTGAAGAGCTTAGGCACCTAGATACTTGATCCAGATCTCTTGTGAGCCTAAGCCGAGATGCTTAGGAATCTTTTCAGACCAAAATGGAGGCACCTAAGTAACTTTGTGGTCCCTGGAGCAGGTCCATCTGGATCTTTTTTTTGAGCTAGGTATATAAATTCCACCAAAATCCAGAGGCATAACAACCAGGGGCTGCATTGCATCAGTGGTGACAGGGGCGATGCTGGTTGTGGCCAGCAGTGACTGTCATTATGCGCCTGCTCTAAGTGGCACCTGGGGCTGGTGTCTCAGCCACTCACCGCTGGTTACACTACTGCTGAAATCCAAGAGTGATTTGGGTCTAGCCCCAAATGACTGGTCCTTGATCATACAGGAAGCCTTTGGCAGACCAGAGAAGTGAATTTGGACCCTTTAACCATCAGAACAAGGCTATAACCAGTGAATCATTTATTCTGTCTCTGCTGCTTTGCTTTAGCCAGTGAGCTGTGCTTTTTCTTTCTCCATATTTTCAGATGGAGAAGTTTAGTCTCTTCTCGCAATCTTGATTTTGAGTTTCGTTATGAAGTACCTTAGTCTCATGTGCCACTTTAAGTTGTTTTGGTAAATATGATACTTCCCAAATGCATAATAATGGTCTAAATCAATCCATATGTAACACAGCACTGATACAGTTATTTCTAACATACTCAGTATTTGTTTTGGGTTTTTTTTTTTCCATTTGCATAGTAGGACACTCCATGAAAAATCTATCAGAGATAATTCAAGGTGGCCCACCCCCTTATTTATTATTATGAATGTTACTATTTTCAGCTTTCTAGCACGTGATCAGAGTGATGGAGTTAGCTTGCAGGGATTTGTATTAATGAGAATTGGAGCAGCTCAGTGAGTGCTTTCTCTGAAATCTCTCCTCCATCTTTCAAAATCCATTCACAAACTCCACTGACAGGTTTAAAGACCAGCATCAGTTGTGAGAACTAATTTCTATTTAAGTGAGGTGTCGTTAGATGGAGTATGATAAAAATTGAGCAGAGTCAGGACAAACAGACCCAAACCCATTTATTTTACTTGTCTGTAATACATGTTCAATATCTAATCATGCTGCAAAATGACCCTGGATCTGGGTTTCAATAGACCCTCTTTTCTTTCATAAATCTCAAGCTGCCTAGGAAGGAGGGTTGGTAACATTATTCCCTTCGATAGGTGGGGAAACCAAAGCACTGAGAGGTTAAGCGACTCACTTGAGCTTATGCAGTAGGTCAGTGACAATGTTGGGAATGGAACCAAAATCTGGCTACTAGCTCCTTGGGTTTATAACAGACTAAACCAAATCCCATATGCTACCTCTGTCTCTGTAAGCAGCATGTGAGGCAATTGCTAGATTGCTTTTACTGCCAGTCTGCTAAAATACTTGGAATTTTTTTCCCTGCTGCCACTCTATTTAATAACAGAGTATAGTCCAGGCAAAACAGTGATTTAATGATTGGAGCAGGTGCTGAGAGTTGGGGCTTCTAACTTGTAAACTTCACTCTGCCACGGATTTGCTCAATCAGCAGCAGCAAGTCACTTCACCCTTTAAAAAATACAAAAAGCTAGCCAGTTAGAGTACCTCTTCAGAGGAGGAGCTTACAGTGTCTTGGGATGAGCCTGGACTACATCCCAAAACTGGCTCTAGATTCCAAAATACAGAGGCAGATTTCAGGTTTGGGTGTTATAAAGATAGAACCAGCTGGTAAAGTCTAGATTTAGATCCAAAACCAAATTTCCCCTGAATATGGGGAACCTGTCAGGCAGAATCCTGTTTCACTTTACATGCCCAAGTGGTGCTTAACCAGCCACATATATGCTGTTTTTACCACTTATATACAGTGTGCACATACACGTGGTCCCATAGCTATCAAGCATGCTTAGTATGCCTCACAGGTATGTTTCTGTGTATGTGCATACCTGGGTAAGTGGAGGTCCTGAAACTGTTCCCATGGACAACAATGCATGACTAGTGGATGGAGGAAAGGATCTTCCTTGTGTTAACATAATAGGTGAGTGGAGTTAGGGAACTCACCTTAGAAGTGGGGGTGTGAACTTACAACCCCCCAATTTCCCAGCACAGTGCTTTAATCAACCGGTTGCAAGTTAGGCAGTAGGTAGTTGTGCACTAGATGCTGGCCTCTTGGGGCAGCCAAGGCAGGGAGATATGTGGGGTCAGGAGAAAGAGAAAAACTAGAGGGTATGTGGCTCAGTGAAATAGCTGCTATTGTAAAAGGAAGGGCCCCTGGGTCCTAGCTTGGATGTTTGTTCCTCATGGGGCAGAAACATCTCCACTACAGTGTGTCCATTTAGGCTGATGAGTATTAAATGCAAGGTTCAGTAACTTAGATTCAGGAAGATCACTGTAGAGGGCTATGGATTGTGCCTAACCTATTGCATGGTGATTTGAGCATTATTCCAAGAAGCTGGAGATGTTGGTTCAAATCCTCTCTCAGGGAAGAAGAGCCTAGAATCTGCTGCATCTCCCACTTCCTACAAGTGCCTTAAGAGCTAGGCTCTTGGGATAAAAGATAGGAGGGTCCCCCTTTAATTTTTTTTGCCTTGCTGCAATTTCAGGACTCATGCTTAGGTGTGCAGGTAGACAGTGCATCCCACTGCCCATGCTCAGTAGCCACATGGACACTTGTACATCCAGACTGCACAGGAAATAGGATCACTAACTGTTCTTAAGTGCAAACCCAGCATGCACACAGCTGGGTACTGTCACTGCAGTGCATAGAGTCAAAGAGGATTCTGCCGATCAGGGCTCTGTTCCTAGCACAAGCTTTAAAATGCTATCAGAATTTTGAAAGAAAGGTACAAAAGAGGCATATGTGGTTATCCTCATTATTTCTGCCTCTACACAAACCTGGAGTTGCAACTTATAGCTGCAGGCTTTTTGTAACTAATCTCTCATGGCCAAACTTCAACCTATTGACATGTCAGAATAATGCAACCCCAGTTTTGCACATTTTCATAACACTTGTTGATAATGGGGACACTGGATATCATGAATCATTTCAATTAAAAAAACAACACCTAAATTCAGCTTTGCAAAGATGTTGTCCACTGTTTTTGCTAGTGTAACAGATGTCAGCAAAAGACTATCAGCAAACACAAAGGTAGAGCCGCAAAACAATTATGGAGGGTCAATGTAAGGAACATGTTTTGTGGTTCCAGTCTTAACTCTCCCACCCGATACCCTTTGACAACATCTAAGGAAGAGATGTTGTTAGATCTATAAAGGACTCAGGGATACGGCTCAGGTGAGGAAAAGAAGGCTGGGGGGATCATGATGTCCAGAATATGGACCTTCTAATAATAGTCCCCTTATGTTACATGGGTGGGTGGCAGTTGCCTTCTTAGGTGACACATCTGCTGGTGAACAAAGAATCTCCGAAAGTGAAAGCATGGCTTCTCTGCACCAGGTACAGTTTCTGTTGGTATGGCTGTCCGTGTGCAAATAAAGGATGCTTCAGGGTGGAGCAGGGGGAAGCTGTTGTGTTATGAGTTCTGCTGGGCAATGAGAAGGGTGTTTCTTTTTATAACTAGGGTATTTCCAACCCCATGGCATTCAAAATCATGGTCATCCTCCTTCCAGAAATGATGAGATGCAATCATCACAAGATTTTTATATGCTTTAATTCTGGGGGGGGCGTTAATTGCCTTCTGTTTTTCCCCTTAAAGGGATCAGGTTTTTCTCTGCAACCACAAGGGCTAGAAACTCAAGGCTAAATCCTATTCTACCTGTTAGTTGCCTGGGAGCCTATGTGTGATCTTAGTTTACCCCCTCAAGCCTCTGGGAAAAGTTAATGGGACAGTTTTGTAGCATGCCATCATGTTCATCTTAAGGCTATATCACAATCAGCAGTGAATAGGAGAATGACCCACCTGCCTTTTGCAAGTTAACTGTTTTTACAGGGACTTGAGCAGGGTAGAATAGTATCACACTTAGGCACCCAAGTTCACTTAGATGCTTAGTAGGTGGTGCAGGCTTTTTAAATGAAAGCCACGATTCTTGTGAAATCACAGGACTCCAGCAACTCAGGTTTAAGAGAGGCATCAAAATTCACAAGACTCTCAGTAAAATCACAAGAGCTGGTTACACTGTAACTATAGTTTTAAATTGTGTCCAAGAACATCTAGCCCAGAAGACAGGCACTTACTCCATTTGATGGAACAGGAAGAAGTAAATAATGAATTATAATTAATTATTTAATAACAACAGTTTATAACCAGGGACAGCGCATAACTATGCTACCCTAGAAACAGACTCAGAACCAGACTCGGGCTGAGAATCACAGTCTGCTTCCCAGCTCTATTCCTGCTTCTGGGGTCATGGTGAAGGGATCTGTAATGCTTGATGTGGATTTTACCGTGTTGAGGGGACACAGACAAAATGTCACACCCAGCTTACCCTTTCCTCGCCCCGCTACACTGGAGAAAGCGCAGCTATTGTGCAAAAGCTGTTTCTCTGCAATAAACCAGTACACTACAGTAACAAGGTGCCTTTAGTCATCTTAATTCCCTAGATTTGAGTATTAAGACAAGCCACAACTTAGCATTTATGTGGGGAGGCAATATTTGACCTGTCAGATGCAAATATACATACTGTCTATACTCAGGGAGGAAGGATGGTTCAGTGCTGTGACAAGTAAGTATACTGTATATTGCATTAAGAAAATACTAATATACTTTTGGATCTGGAATTTCCCACTTCCTAGCAATGAGAGGAGGAACAACATAACATATCAAAAGAGTTAACCCCTTCAAAAACCAAAGAAAGCCCCACTTTGGTGGAGTAGTAAGACAAACACGATTTAAGTAAGAAATGGAAAATGAGATGAATAAAAAAGGGGGAAGTAAACTTGCAATCATCCAATGGAGTCTGTGCTTCTAAAAAAGTTCTTCTTTTTAGTTCATTAAACCAGTTTCTATCTATGTTTCCCTTCTGCTGTTGATTGCTTTACTTTAGTCACTTATACACATGGGGAAAACTCTCTTCATAATTTTTTCTGATTGTAACAACTTCAGCAAGTTAAGGATGCCTACCAACTTTTGAACCCAAATACATTCAGTCATGCAATTAAACTTTTAATTAAAATTAGCTGTTCCTAGATAACTGAATTTGTTTCATTGACTGTTTTTGGGAAGAAGGGGGTTGAGGGGAGTTTCCTAGCAAAGCTTTTTGCTAAAAAGGAACTGTACAGCAGAAACAGGCAATGACTCAGCATCCCTTCCTGTCTCTGCCCAGAGTTAAGCTGTTGCTCAGGTTACAGTCTCAGGTGACATATTAATAATTGCATCTTCCAGTGGCCTTGGCCATGTCCTCAGCACAGTGCAGACAGGCTATTTCTAACATAAAAATCAAGCAGTGAAATAAAGTTAAACAGCAGCAACACAACCCCCCGCTTGAAAGTGTATACAGCTCTCACACATGCATCATAAAGGAGAGAGGAACAAACTGAAAGAATTATATTTTGCTTTGCAGTTCATCTTGGCTTAGAGAATCTTCATTAACTGTTAGAAAAATTGATTAGTAATAGTAGGGTCATTATTGCTACCTCTTCATCTATTTTTCCAGTCATGGATCAGGGCATCATTTTGTGAAGTGCTCTGTTGTGTCCCAAACAGCTTACAATCTCTCTGAGATGAGAGACAAGTGAATACAACACATAGCCAGGATAACAAAAAGAAATGATGATATTGTAAAAATAGCAAGCAGTGGTTTCAGTAAGCTGGTGGCCTATTCCACGCTGAAAGTGCATTAATAAAAGACAGGTTTAGTCCACGTTAGCATATAATTATTGCAATCTCTATCAATTTAGGCTCAGATCTTGCAAACATTTACATTATTCACTTCAGAACTATTTGTGATTCTAAACTTAGTATCTGCACAGGTATTCATGGGATTTCATCCTCATGGAACAACTTCCACAGGCTTTGTGGTTCTTTGAAGTCAACATAAATGGCAGTTTTACCTGTGTAGAAGCTATAGGGCTGACCTTTTAATAATAAAACAGTAAAAAACTTCATAAATGTTTGAAAAGAACAACATTTAAAATGAGGGAGAAATGAACCTGGATGCTTAAAAACTGCTAGAAAGCCAACAAGATGCCTGTTTCTGAACATGCCTAAGAATGTGAGTAAGAAAAGGCAGACATAACTCAGTGTGTGGGACTGATATCATCTCCCCACCCAATTTTTGGATGTCTCTGTTAATGCATTACTATGATTTTGGAATTATCCAGACTGAGCATGTTGTAGATTACTGTCATGCTTTGTCAAGTCTTCTGTAAATACTGGGAAAGCTGAGTAACTATAATTTTCCAAAATCTGATCTATACTTTCTAGATCTAATGAAATGGAAATGAGAGCTGTTTATATACTGATGGCCAAATGCCACACATATCTTACAACCTCCTCTTGTACATACTGAGCAGGTCTACATGTGTACTTGTGTCTCATTAAATTTACTGTGCAGTAAGTGAAAATACACTGGCATTTATATGTGCATGACGCAGGTCTCAAATTTTATGCCCAAGTCACCATAAGTCACCATAGTTGCTGTGCAGTATGGGCATGCATGTGTAAATGCACACGTATATTGAGCAGTAATTCAGGTCACTGCATAGTAAATGTGCAAGTGTAGATGCACCCAGTGACCAGCAATGGAGACCACATGGAGCAGTGAAGCACCCATGAGACTGCTCTTGGGTGAGATGCACAGTCACTCAGTATTACTCTCCAGGTCCTTGCATAGCTCACAGTCTCTCTATTATAACTCTATCCCTACCACAACCTGAAAATATTTCAACAGAACTTTTGTGGTCACGCCTCTACCTTTTATGTATGGTGCATATGCAGTGAGGTCTCTGAACTCTTTCATGTAGCTCCAGAGCCCCAAGGGCTGAGCAGTGAGCACTACTGCTGTCTGCCCTCCCTTTTCCCTTGCCCTTAAATTCAGTATGGACACGGGGAGGTGAACAGCTGTGATGCTTACCCCTGGGCACTGGAGCCATGCAAAAGTAGCGGTTCTGGCAAGAGCCCATGCTGACTAGCTGAGTTCAGAGAGCCCATTACTGCACGCACTGCACAGCTGACGTGTGTGCCCTCATCCCTTCACTCTTTTCTGAATCTGCCCTTGGTCACAGCTGCTGCATCACAAACATCTCAGCAATCATAGACAAGAATTCTTAGGTCAGCTCATGGAGGTAGTGAAGTCTAAGGATGTGGTAGTCATGGGGGACCTGAACTTCCCAGACATCTGCTGGGAGGAGCAGTCAGCCAGGTCTGACCGCTCATGTTGGTTCCTAGCCCAAATGCAGGACCTCCATCTAACCCAGGAGGTGCACAGCCCCACCAGGGGAGATGCCTTGCTGGACCTGGTGCTGGCCACAGGAGACGACCTGGTAAGGGGGCTGCACGTGCTCGACCACCTGGGTGACAGCGATCATTGCCTGCTGGGATTCACCATCCAGCGCAAGGTGGCAAAGGCCTGCAGCAAGGTAGCAGCCCTAGATTTCAGGAGGGTGGACTTCAAGGAACTAAGGAGACTAGTCGGGGAGGCACTGAGGTCCTGGAGGGGAGGGGAGCCAGGTGTCCAAGAAGAGTGGTCGTTCCTTAAGGAGACTATCCTCCAAGCCCAAAGGGAGCAGGAGGGAACACAAGCCCCCATAGCTCACCAAAAGCATCTGGGAATGTCTCCTAGCTAATAGGGAGGTACACACCCAATGGAAAGGACAGGCCATCACCAGGGATGACTATACTGCAGTTGCTCGGGGATGTAGGGGGACAGTCAGGGAGGCCAAGGCAGAGATGGAATTGGGACTAGCTTCCCGGATTAAGGACAATAAGAAATCCTTTTTTAAATACATAGGGGGTAAAAAGAAGGTTCCAGGTAATGTGAGGCCCCTGCAGGACACGTTAGGAAATTTAGTTGTCACACCAGATGACAAAGCCAACATATTTAACAATTTCTTTGCCTCCTTTTTCCTAAGCAGGGACCGGAACAGTCACCCCCCCGCTAGGTCCCCCTTAGGCCGCAGGGGAGGCACACCTAGTCCAAGAGTTAGTGAGAAGCTAGTTAGGGAAATTCTGGAGGGGCTGGATGTATTCAAATCAGCTGGTCCGGATGATCTCCACCCAAGAGTACTAAGGGAATTGGCCGAGGTCATTGCAGGACCCCCGGCACGGCTTTACGAGCACTCATGGTGCTCTGGTGTGGTGCCAGAGGACTGGAAGAGGGCCAACGTGGTTCCCATCTTCAAAAAGGGGAAGAAGGAGGACCAGGAAACT